>NW_024400776.1:0-22053 GCF_905171765.1 Bufo bufo | reverse complement strand
GAACACTCCGCCCCGGAGCGTACTGCACCCTTAGTCCCGTTTTAGGTTTGAACGTCGCAGAGCAGCAGGGAAGAACCCCGATTACCCCAGAGAAAAGACTTGACATCCGCCCCGATGTTCCTGTAAGACTTCAGAAGATTCCTCTTGGCTTCGGCAAAGAACTTAGACATCTCCTGATGGATTTCGGCCAAGAGGAAGAGATCATACAACGTCTTCGGGAGACGGAGAAGCAAGCCACCATTCAACTCACCCATGACCGAACAAAGATTATCGCGGTTGCCACAGCATTGGACAAGGACTCAAAGGTTTCGTGGTGGGAGAGTCTTTTCAGATACAGTCCTAAGGCAACGTCATTTTTCAATTTATTGATTCACCCGGTGATAGTGCTTCTGGTTCTGGTTGGACTCATGTACCTTGGACTATGGTGGATGTATCGGAGAGTCAAGAGACTAACGGACCAACTAAACCAGAACCAGACGGCACTTCACGAAAACAACCGCCGAAGGCTCAGGACTTGACGTCACAAAAAGTCCTGAGGCCTAATCTCCCAAAGAACAAGACAATTGGACTGAACTCTTGGATTTAGGGGGGGGGGGGGGGGTTGGGGGTTATTGTGTAAATAGGTGGTGTGAATGGGGATAAGATTAGGGCACGATAGGGACAGGCCCCCTCTGGTTGCCATTTGCCACTTTGACCCCTGAACGGTAAGGATCATAAGGGAATAACCTGGATGTGTAGTGTAACGGAGGTATTCCCGTTGTTAGAATTTAGGTACCGTGACATCACCTCTATTGAAAGAAAAATATATATATATATCCTGTAAAGACCGATTCAGCTGTCCATGGGAGAACCGCACCCATCCTTCGATCAAGATGGAACAAGACAGGCTTAAGAAGAGTTGGCGCAGAATAGAGACTGAGACTGTAAGGGTGGACCCACTCCAGATTCCTTGGGCGTGGACGACACCTGAAAATCGACAGCAATGCCGAGACAGCGAGGGTGTGGTCATTCTAAACTTATCAGGAGTGACCGACACCGGAAGAGTGAGAGAAAGACAAGTCAAAGACTGCGAGGGTCAAGCCACTCCGAAAGTCCAGAAAGAAATGACAGTAGGAGGGGCTAACACCGTAACAGTCAAGGCAGAAGAGAGTTCCTGGGAAACAAAGACGACGGTGTATCCTGTGGATGGAGGAGTCGGTTACGGTGAAGGGCAGGTCGGAGGAAGTCGTTGGGTTAGATGATGTCTAGGTACCTAAGAGACAGGGTGCACTCCGGTTTTCCTGGACCATCACCGAGGATGGGGTTGAGGGGGGCAAAAGATGCCTCCACCCTTCCCCCAAGATATTGTCGTATCACCGACAACAGGGGGATTGTTGAGGAAGGGTGGCAGGTATACATAAATATATATGCATGCCTACTGGGCATACATATATATATGGATATGTTAGCGGTGCATAATGTTCCCCTCAGAGGGCGATTTGCGCAGACGTGCCCAGCACCTGCGCCCATCCGCCTCTGATATTCCCCAGGGGCTCATTCATGCCCCTGTGGGAATTCATATAATGTGCCCCCTGATATATATGAATGTGCCCCCTGATATATATGCATATGCCCCCTTAATAGATATATATGTATATATTAGCCCCTCAGAGGGCGATGTGCGCAGATGTGCCCAGCACCTGCGCCCATCCGCCTCTGATATTCCCCAGGGGCTCATTCTTGCCCCTGTGGGAATTCATATATGTATGTGCCCCCTTTAATAGATATATATCTATAATGCCCCCTGTATCCTATAATGCCCCCTGTATATCATATATATCCCCATACCATATAAATCCCCCCCCCCCTACATGGACACAGATGCATCAATGTAAATGTGCCCCAAGCATTTACATTGATGTAATCTGGGTGAAGGCGCCAGAATGACCGGACAAGGTCCGGTCATTCTGGTGAACTCAAAAGGATTCAAATTCAATAGAATTTGAATCCTTTTGTTCTAATTATCTGCGGCCCTGCTGGAGATAATTAGGCATAATAGAGAGAGAGGAGATACCTCCGCTCACTCTATTATGTGCATTCTGGCATCGCAATTACCATTGCGATGTCCAGAATGCTGAGAGCTACAGGCGGGAGATCAAAGGATCTCCCGCCTGTCAGCAAGTGCACGCGGCCCTGCGGTGCGCGTGCAGGGACGCGCGGGCAGGCGCGGTGACGTCATCTCACCGCGCCGGCCCACGTGTCCTGCACTGTGGTGCGCGCCGCTGTGTGGGCGGTACGGCAGTGCGGGCGGCCGGACATATAAGTCCGGCAGGCCTGCACTAGGTAGAAGAGAGCCGGCCGCCCACCCACCCTGAAGGAAGGAGACCCCCTTGGACTAACGAGCGACCCCTGGACAACGAGCTTTATATACTAAGTATCGCATATACCCCCCTGCACTATCTCTATATTACCCCCTGCACTCTATATACCCCCCCTGCACTATTTCTATATACCCCCCTGCACTATCTCTATATATCCCCCCCCTGCTCACACCCCTGGTATCCTACACACCCCTGGTAACCCTACCCTACATACCCCAGGTAACCCTCTGTATCCCTACCCATTTACCCCTATTACCCCTGATAATCCTCGCCCCTGGTTGCCCTGATCCCTGATTTACCCTAATCACCTCCCGCGATATATTTATGCTTTGTGGTTGGCTTACACCCTTGTAAGACCACCGTCAACCTTCGTCTACCCCATAGGGATAGTATATAGTACTAGGTGGGTGGGCTGTTTATATTGAATGTGTGTATAGTTAGTTGATGGGTGGAATTGGGAACGTGTAGTGTAGTTGAGTACTGTATTTTTAGTGCTGTATTGTTAGTGTATTGCGTAGTGTATTGTTAATAAATACCGTTATATTTGTAACTATCTGTGTAACGTGTAGTTATTGGCGATAGTTAGTTAGTAAGGCGCATGCAGCTAGTGTAGCGATCAGTGTAAGGCATAGCGAAGGTATTGTTATTATTATATAAAGGCATAAATAGGCGGAGTTATCAATAGACGGCTCCTCCTATTTATGAATATTAATTATCGATATTTGCATAAATATTGGTGATTAATATTCCCCCCTTACAATTACAAATACGCAAACTTTTCTCCTCGTTTATTTGGAAACAAACTAAACCACGTGTATCTTATAATTTTACCTATCCCAGCCTCCTTCTAGAGGGGGGTTTGGATTACCGGACGTTC
Source organism: Bufo bufo (assembly GCF_905171765.1). NCBI lineage: Eukaryota > Metazoa > Chordata > Amphibia > Anura > Bufonidae > Bufo > Bufo bufo. The sequence continues at coordinate 18,816 of NW_024400776.1, read as the reverse complement.
AACTATACTATCATGCCAATCTGCTGAGATTACATTCAGAAATCCTAAACCCCCTCTCAACTAAATTAGGCTGTCACATAGCCAACATATTGTTTGACCCGTCCGAAATGGCTAGTCTATGGAAAGTTTCCTCTCCTGCTGCCACCTCTACTTGTGGAACAAATTCCACATACTTAGGAGTCCAGAACGCTTGGAACACTATATCTCCTCTCTTAAATCTACCACATAGTCCTTCTCCTTTTATGCCTATGAGATTGGTCCCTTATCAGGGCTGGACTGGGTATGAAAACCAGCCCTGGAAAAAATTACATACCAGCCCCATAGCATTGCGTAATTATACCAGCAGTCCAGCACAACGTCATTTTCTTGTTTACCCGCATGGCATCCGCTCATGTTAAATAGCCCTAAGCCCAATGCATGGCTACACTCACACAGTCCTAATAAAATCTGGTCCTACCTCATCCAGGGTGTCGTTGGCGTGATGGTCCACTGGATCCAGAACAAGGTCCCTGTGGTGATAGAGAAAAAAAGAATAATCACATAAGGAAGAGATGGTGACTGCCCCTGTGAAATCACCAGCAGGTGGCGCTTTGCTGGTCCTGTAAGACTGAGCCATGCCAATATATAGCAGGGAAATCTAGGACATTTCCCCTAAGTGCAACCACACTGTACTAATGCCCACCTTGTGGTCCCTTCACAAAAGTTATGTCCTTCTTGTGGCCCCTCACAGCAGTTATGCCCACCTTTGTTACTGTCACAGTAGTTATCCCCAGATATGTGCCCCTCACAGTAGTTATGCCCAAATATGTGCCCGCTCACAGTAGATATGCCAGATATGTGTCCCCTCACAGTATTTATGCCAGATATGTGCCCCCTCACAGTAAATATGCCAGATATGTGCCTCCCCCACAGTAGTTTTGCCAGATATGTGCCCCAGGGCTGGTGCAAGGACTTTTGCCGCCCTAGGCAAAAGAAAAGTTTGCCGCCGCCCCCCCCCATGTGACATCACAATGCCCCACCCATATGATCTGCCATATTAACTAATGCCAGTGTGTCACGGATGGTGTACAGGGAAACAAGACAATACAATATAATCTATGACTCACTGGATCCACAACTAAGGAATAAAAGGGAGACCCCTGCATGAGACCTGCCACTCTCCCTTACTGCTCAGCCTATGCGAACACCCCAAAGGTGGATGGGCGCATATATCCACGTACCTCGACTATCTTACACCTGACGACCCTACAATAGTGAGGGGACACGACCACTGGCTCCCTACACAGACACGGAGGGAGTCAGGGTCACCTGGATCCAGAAAACAGAAAATCACAAATACATAAACAGCACTTATCTTGCAGACGACTGGGAACTGGGAACTAGGAACAGCATGCACACACACTCCAGGAAGTTGTATAAGCCGCACACTACTGCATTATGGGGAGGAACTTAAAGGGAAGCAATCAGTCCAACTGCATGACAGCTGAGATAGACTAACGAGATGAGGAACTGAAACCAAAACAACGGAGGAGGATCTGGAAAGCTCCTGTCAGAGCTTCTCAACTGTCTGGTTGTGACAGTACCCCTCCCTCTACGAGTGGACTCCGGACACTCAGAGCCCACCTTCTCAGGATGGGACCTATGGAAAGCCCTGATGAGACGAGTGGCCTTAATGTCCGTCACTGGGACCCACATCCTCTCCTCAGGACCATAACCCTCCCAATGAACGAGGTACTGGAGGGAACCACGGACAAGACGAGAATCCACAATCCTAGAGACCTGAAATTCAAGATTTCCATCAACCATAATCGGAGGAGGAGGCAAAGGCGAGGGTACAATAGGTTGAACATAAGGTTTCAATAAGGACTTATGAAAAACATTATGGATCTTCCAAGTCTGAGGAAGATCAAGACGGTAGGCAACAGGATTGATGACAGACAGGATCTTGTAAGGCCCAATAAACCTAGGACCCAACTTCCAGGAGGGAACCTTCAATTTGATATTCTTGGTAGACAACCACACCAGATCACCAACATTCAGGTCCGGACCAGGCACACGTCTCTTATCTGCCACACGCTTATATCTCTCACTCATGCTCTTTAGATTATCCTGAATCTTTTGCCAAATAGATGACAAAGACGAGGAGAATCTGTCCTCATTAGGTAAACCAGAAGACCCCTCTCCTGAGAAAGTCCCAAACTGCGGATGAAACCCATGTGCACCAAATAATGGTGACTTATCAGAGGACTCCTGACGACGGTTATTTAAAGCAAACTCAGCAAGGGACAAAAAAGAACACCAATCCTCCTGATTCTCCGCCACAAAACAGCGCAGATATGTCTCCAGATTCTGATTGACGCGCTCTGTCTGGCCATTCGACTGTGGGTGGAAAGCAGAAGAGAATGACAACCGAACCCCCAAGCGAGAACAGAAAGCCTTCCAGAATCTGGAAACAAACTGTGTGCCCCTATCAGAGACTATGTCTGAAGGAATACCATGCAATTTGACAATGTGGTCAATAAATGCCTGCGCCAGCGTCTTAGCATTGGGCAAACCAGGAAAAGGGATGAAATGCACCATTTTGCTAAAACGGTCCATCACCACCAGAATCACAGTCTTCCCCGAGGAACGAGGCAAGTCCGTTATGAAGTCCATGGACAGATGTGTCCAAGGACGGGAAGGAATGGGTAAGGGAAGGAGAGGACCTGATGGCCGTGAATGAGGGACTTTGGCACGAGCGCAAGTCTCGCAAGCTGCCACAAAACCCTCAACCGACTTACGAAGCGCAGGCCACCAGAATCTCCGAGCGATGAGATCCAGTGTGGCTCTTGCCCCCGGGTGCCCAGCAAGGACCGTATCGTGGTGTTCCTTAAAAATCTTGTGTCTCAAAGCGAGAGGCACAAACAACCTCCCAGGAGGACAAAGATCAGGAGCCTCTGACTGGGCTGCCTGCACCTCTGCCTCCAATTCAGGAAAAAGAGCAGAGACCACCACACCTTCAGCCAAAATGGGACCCGGGTCTTCAAAATTCCCACCTCCCGGAAAACAACGTGACAGGGCATCTGCCTTCACATTCTTAACCCCAGGGCGGAACGTGACAACAAAATTAAACCTTGAAAAGAACAAAGACCGTCTGGCCTGTCTCGGGTTCAGACGCTTGGCTGACTCCAAGTAGGCCAGATTTTTATGGTCAGTAAACACGGTAATAGGGTGTGTGGCTCCCTCTAGCCAATGGCGCCATTCCTCAAAAGCCAACTTGATGGCCAACAATTCCCTATCTCCCACATCATAATTTCTCTCTGCGGAGGAGAGTTTCTTCGAGAAAAAGGCACACGGTTGCCACTTGGCAGGAGAGGAACCCTGAGACAAGACCGCACCCACCCCCACCTCAGAAGCATCAACCTCAACTATGAAGGGTAACGAAATATCAGGTTTTACCAGGATGGGAGCGGAAGCAAAACTCTCCTTGATATTAGAAAAGGCCTTACGCGCCTCTATCGACCAGGAAGAAAAATCTACCCCCTTTCTGGTCATATCAGTGAGTGGTTTAACAACAGAGGAATAATTCAAAATAAATTTCCTGTAATAATTGGCAAAGCCCAAAAAACGCATCAGCGCCTTCTGATTCTCAGGAAGCTCCCACTCAAGCACAGCGCGGACCTTCTCGGGGTCCATGCGAAAACCAGAAGCGGAGAGAAGAAACCCCAGAAATTGAATTTCTGGAACCGCAAACACACATTTTTCCAGTTTCGCGTATAATTTATTCTCCCGCAGGATGAGCAAGACCTGACGTAAGTGTTCCTTATGAGTCTTGAAATCAGGAGAAAAAATCAAAATGTCATCCAAATACACTAATACAAATTTTCCCATTAAATGATAAAAAATGCTGTTCACGAAATGCTGAAAAACGGCTGGGGCATTCATCAAACCAAAAGGCATAACCAAATTCTCAAAATGGCCCTCAGGGGTATTGAAAGCCGTCTTCCATTCGTCTCCTTCTCTGACCCTGACCAGGTTGTATGCCCCTCTTAGGTCTAATTTGGAAAAGACTTTAGCCCCAACAACCTGGTTAAACAGGTCCGGGATCAGAGGAAGCGGATAAGGGTCACGAATAGTGATACTGTTCAGCTCCCTGAAATCCAGACAAGGTCTTAAAGAACCATCTTTTTTCTTAACAAAGAAAAAACCAGCGGCAACAGGTGACTTCGAGGGTCGTATGTGTCCTTTTCTCAGACTCTCAGAGATATAAGCACGCATAGCGACCCTTTCAGGTTAGGAAAGATTGTATAAACGAGATTTAGGCAGCTTGGCGCCTGGGATGAGATTAATAGGGCAATCGTACTCCCTGTGCGGAGGCAAATCCTGAACTCCACTCTCAGAGAAGACATCCGAAAATTCAGAGAGGAAAGGTGGTACAGTCTTAGTAGAAACCTCAGAAACAGATGTCATGAGGCAATTCTCTCTGCAAAAGTCACTCCAACCATTTATTTGCCTCGCTTGCCAATCAATGGTGGGGTTATGTTTAGTGAGCCAGGGTAGCCCCAACACTAGAGGAGTAGGCAAACTGCTAAGGACGAAACATGACACATCCTTAACATGAGCATCACTCACAATTAAACGGATATTGTGAACTATGCCCTTTAATGATTTCTGAGAAAGTGGAGCGGAATCAATAGCAAAAACAGGAATATCCTTTCCCAAAGTGCATACCTGGAAACCATGAGTTATTGCAAATTGATTATCAATGAGATTGACAGCTGCTCCACTATCTACAAAAATCTCACAAAAAATGCTCTTGCTCTCTAGCGCCACCCTAGCAGGCAGGACAAAACGGGAACTACAAGCAAACGGAAAACCTTAAATTTCCGCCTCAACCCTGCCAATAGTAACAGACGGAACATTTTTAAAAGATTTTTTCCTTTTTGTTTCTTTATTACTCCCAGAAAACTGCCTGAATCTCCTAGAGGGACAAACATTTGCCAAATGATTAATACCTCCACAACAAAAACAAACCCTCCCATGCGGGCTGAATCTTCTATTGTCAGAGGCAATCAACCCCAGCTGCATGGGCTCCTGCTCAGAAGGGGCTGACAGCGACTGAGACCCCTGTGCACTGAATGAGACCGCTGCACTGTCCCGGGACTGAGTATGACAGGAAGGAGAGATCTCTCCTCTCTCTCTAAGACGCCTGTCAATACGAACGGCCTGAGACATAGCAGAGTCCAAGGAGATAGGCCTCTCATGAAAGGCAAATGCATCTTTCAATCCCTCTGAAAGACCATGGCAAAATTGACTTCGGAGTGCAGCATCATTCCAACCAGTATCAGCTGCCCATCTCCGAAATTCTGAGCAGTATATCTCTGCGGATTGTTTACCCTGGCATAACAGACGTAGTCTAGACTCAGCCAGAGCAATACGATCCGGATCATCATATATCTGACCCAGGGCTAAAAAGAATTCATCCACTGAACGGAGGGGCCGTGCCCCCTCCGGCAGCGAAAAGGCCCAGGACTGAGCGTTACCCCTGAGCAGCGATATAATGATCCCCACCCTCCGTTCTTCATCACCAGAGGAATGGGGAAGAAGGCGAAAATGGAGTTTGCAAGCCTCTCTAAAACGCACAAAATTCTCACTACCCCCGGAGAACGTATCCGGGAGCGAGATCTTAGGCTCAGAACAAACTCCATGAACGCAAGCTGAACCGGTCACTTGAAACTGAGAAAAAGTCTTACGGAGATCAGCTACCTCCAATGAAAGACCCTGGAAGCGTTCAGCCAAAAGTGAAACCGGATCCATGCTTGAGACGGTTTTGGCGGCTTATAATGTCACGGATGGTGTACAGGGAAACAAGACAATACAATATAATCTATGACTCACTGGATCCACAACTAAGGAATAAAAGGGAGACCCCTGCATGAGACCTGCCACTCTCCCTTACTGCTCAGCCTATGCGAACATTCCAAAGGTGGATGGGCGCATATCCACATACCTCGACTATCTTACACCTGACGACCCTACAATAGTGAGGGGACACGACCACTGGCTCCCTACACAGACACGGAGGGAGTCAGGGTCACCTGGATCCAGAAAACAGAAAATCACAAATACATAAACAGCACTTATCTTACAGACGACTGGGAACTGGGAACTGGGAACAGCATGCACACACACTCCAGGAAGTTGTATAAGCCGCACACTACTGCATTATGGGGAGGAACTTAAAGGGAAGCAATCAGTCCAACTGCATGACAGCTGAGATAGACTAACGAGATGAGGAACTGAAACCAAAACAAAGAAACTCAAGGAGGAGGATCTGGAAAGCTCCTGTCAGAGCTTCTCAACTGTCTGGTTGTGACACAGTGCTGCTGTGTTTACATTAAAAAGCCTGCAGGGACCGGCTATAAAGACCAGAGCCACTACATTAAGCTGCAGTGGTTCTGGGGACTATATTGTCCCTTTAAAGGGAGTCTGTCACCAGATTGTGACCTTATAGACCGCTTACATAGCGCTCTAGCATAGCAGTCTATGATTCTAATAGTACCTTTGATGTTTGCTTGTGAAGTTCCCCCAAGGCAAAAACAGACTTTTATTCATATGTAAATTAGGGCTCGCAAGTGCCCAGGGCGGCGTTCACCTCGTTGGAGCCCAGGCTGTTCTGCCTCTTTTCGTCATATCCCTGCCCCAGCCTCTTCCTCTGCCCGCCCCGCTCTTCCTTTGCGTCCTCCTTCTCTGCAGCGAGATCCCGTGCCTGCGCTATCCATTGCTTGGCCGGGGCATGCGCACTGCGATGCCCATTGTGGGCACGGCATCGCAGTAGCTACTACGCATGCGCCGGCCAACGGCGAGAAACAGCGGCGAGGAGGCGGACCAGAGACACCCACAATGGGCATCGCCCTAATTTACATATGAATAAAAGTCTGTTTTTGCCTTGGGGGAACTTCACAAGCAAACATCAAAGGTACCATTAGAATCATAGACTGCTATGCTAGAGCGCTATGTAAGCGGTCTATAAGGTCACAATCTGGTGACAGACTCCCTTTAATGTGAGGTAAATTAGAGATTAGTGCCATGAATAATATACTAGATTGCCTCCTTACAACCAGATGAGGATGATGATGGGCTCTAGCTGCAGTCTGGCTCCACTGGTCTTGTGTAGAACAGGCTCTCTGGAGGCTGTTTGTAACTGTGGTCACAAAAATCTATGTTCTGGGAGAACGGGAAGCAGCTCCATTTTTTGGGGCCCTTTACACAGCTCAAGGTCTGGGCCCCAGGGCCTGACGGTGAGTATGCCCATAAGGCCCACCCATAAGTCCACCTACATGTTCCACCCATGAGTTTGTTCACAGTGGGTGAAGTGTGTAGGGGATGTGTTATGTGTTGCTGTAGAGAATCTAATGTGTGTGCTTATGGAATGTAGTGTATAGGGATACCAGTTTGTGTAGATGATGCAGTGTGTGTGTGTGTGGTGGATTGCAGTGTGTTTTCGTGTAAGGGATAGAAAGAAGTTTGTGTTTGTGTATAAGGTATGTATTGTGTGTTTCTGAATGTGTGTACAGAATGTGTTGTGTGAACCTGTGTTTGTATGTGTAAGGGCTGCAAGGCGTGTTTCTGTGTATGTAAGGGATGGTGTGTGTGTCTGTAAGGGGTGCATTGAGTGTGTGTAAGAGATGCACTGTGTGTTTCTGTCTATCCTTCAGAAGACCTCCTAAGCCTGCCGACCATTGCGTTTGTACGTAGTCATGGAGGACATAGGACACATAATAACCCAACCATAAATATAACTAATAAATGAGACACCAACCACTTTATTGGAGAAATTAGGCCGTGTTGCTTTATTATGGGGTTACCGAAATGTAATGAACCAGTGAATCTCTAATAATAAACCATGAACCAAGATCAAGTACTAGACCAATAAAACCAATGACCACCAAATCCACCCAGCATTAGCTGGGTGACTTTTACTCCCTAATAAGCAACACGACTGAAAAAAGGGGGGTTGGGCGGGGCTCAGGTCCGGATCTTCTTGACACTGCAGCAGCTGACAGCGATGTCCCATCTTTTATTTCCACAGGGATTCCCGCCGCAGGACTGCTTCTCCAATCAGCTGATGAGGATTTTCCCGCCGCTGTACATCTGGCCAATCATCTTCCTGACAGCTGTCAACATCCAACATCTGACAGGACCAGCTGGGCCCGGATAAAACCAGGTAAGACCTGTCAAAATAGAAGGAGGGGGGGGCGGGGGGGGGGGGGAGAAAGCAACTACCCAGAAACACTGAACCAGCCAGAATATTAAAACCACCTAACAGTAAAAAATTGCCCATATCCCCATGTGTCCCCCAAGCTATCCGCTCTGGGGGGCCCCTGCATGGAGGACATAGGACACATAATAACCCAACCATAAATATAACTAATAAATTAGACACCAACCACTTTATTGGAGAAATTAGGCCGTGTTGCTTAATTATGGGGTTACCGAAATTTTATGAACCAGTGAATCTCTAATAATAAACCATGAACCAAGATCAAGTACTAGACCAATAAAACCAATGACCACCAAGTCCACCCAGTATTAGCTGGGTGACTTTTACCCACAAGGCCGAGGCTTAAAAGGCTGAGGCCCCCCCCCCCCCCCCCCCCCAAAAAAAAAGCAACACAGACATTTCTCCAATGCATTATGTAAGCCTACATCAGACAAATGTACATCATCAGACCTATACAAACCAGGCACAAAACCATCAAGGTCAGCGTGCCTGTAACTTAGCTCTCCCAGGATAGGCAAAAATTTGAACATTGCCCTATTTATTCTTTTTCTTATTTTTTCAAAAGTTTAACCCTCAACAGACGACCAAAGAAATCTTTGTACAATTTCTGAGAAAATTAACACCGAATCTGGTAGCAAGCTTTTTATAAAAGCTAGATCATGTTTAATCCTCCACAGCAACTCCAATGTTCTAATTTTGCCTACATCGTTACCACCTAAATGAATGATTACTAAATGAGGCAGAAGCCATTTAACCAACAATTTGTTAAGTAACAGCAATAAATCATTCCAATGTAGACCTCTGCTTCCCCACCAAAATATCTTAAACTGATTAGAATCAAAAGATAAGTTTTCAGTGTAATCCCTCTTACTGGCTCTCTTCTGGGCCCAATACACATAGGAATGCCCCACCACCAAACTACATACTGGGCTTCTGAAAAATTAAGGAAAAGTAATCTATAGTAAGTCCGGCCTTATGTAAACTTTAAAACGATTAGAATTCTAGCGACCTAATCTTTTTATAACGGCCTCCTCTAACCCCAACCCAGCTGCCTCTGTAGCAGCCCCAATACGAAATGCGTGAGAAGATATTTTCAAATGCCCTAATCCTAGTAAAGCAAGACTCCTCTTGAGCAATGCATTAAACTGAAACCTTGTCAAAGGACTCAGATCCTTGTGTAACAAAAAGGAACCTTGAACTGCTGGTCTAATGTGCAGCCAAGTTTTAACAGCTCTGACCGGACAAAGACCAGACTGAGCCCAACTACACTACATAGTAACATAGTACATAAGGCCGAAAAAAGACATTTGTCCATCCAGTTCGGCCTGTCATCCTACACTGCTCAAAAAAATAAAGGGAACACTTAAACACAATGTAACTCCAAGTCAATCACACTTCTGTGAAATCAAACTGTCCACTTAGGAAGCAACACTGAGTGACAATCAATTTCACATGCTGTTGTGCAAATGGGATAGACAACAGGTGGAAATTATAGGCAATTAGCAAGACACCCCCAATAAAGGAGTGGTTCTGCAGGTGGTGACCACAGACCACTTCTCAGTTTTTATGCTTCCTGACTGATGTTTTGGTCACTTTTGAATGCTGGCGGTGCTTTCACTCTAGTGGTAGCATGAGACTGAGTCTACAACCCACATAAGTGGCTCAGGTAGTGCAGCTTTTCCAGGATGGCACATCAATGCGAGCTGTGGCTAGAAGGTTTGCTGTGTCTGTCAGCGTAGTGTCCAGAGCATGGAGGCGCTACCAGGAGACAGACCAGTACATCAGGAGACGTGGAGGAGGCCGTAGGAGGGCAACAACCCAGCAGCAGGACCGCTACCTCCGCCTTTGTGCAAGGAGGAACAGGAGGAGCACTGCCAGAGCCCTGCAAAATGACCTCCAGCAGGCCACAAATGTGCATGTGTCTGCTCAAACGGTCAGAAACACACTCCATGAGGGTGATATGAGGGCCCGACGTCCACAGGTGGGGGTTGTGCTTACAGCCCAACACCGTGCAGGACGTTTGGCATTTGCCAGAGAACACCAAGATTGGCAAATTCGCCACTGGCGCCCTGTGCTCTTCACAGATGAAAGCAGGTTCACACTGAGCACATGTGACAGACGTGACAGAGTCTGGAGACGCAGTGGAGAACGTTCTGCTGCCTGCAACATCCTCCAGCATGACCGGTTTGGCATTGGGTCAGTAATGGTGTGGGGTGGCATTTCTTTGGAGGGCCGCACAGCCCTCCATGTGCTCGCCAGAGGTAGCCTGACTGCCATTAGGTACCGAGATGAGATCCTCAGACCCCTTGTGAGACCATATGCTGGTGCGGTTGGCCCTGGGTTCCTCCTAATGCAAGACAATGCTAGACCTCATGTGGCTGGAGTGTGTCAGCAGTTCCTGCAAGACGAAGGCATTGATGCTATGGACTGGACCGCCCGTCCCCCAGACCTGAATCCAATTGAGCACATCTGGGACATCATGTCTCGCTCTATCCACCAACGTCACGTTGCACCACAGACTGTCCAGGAGTTGGCAGATGCTTTAGTCCAGGTCTGGGAGGAGATCCCTCAGGAGACCGTCCGCCACCTCATCAGGAGCATGCACAGGCGTTGTAGGGAGGTCATACAGGTACGTGGAGGCCACACACACTACTGAGCCTCATTTTGACTTGTTTTAAGGACATTACATCAAAGTTGGATCAGCCTGTAGTGTGTTTTTCCACTTTAATTTTGAGTGTGACTCCAAATCTAGACCTCCATGGGTTAAAAAATTTGACTTCCATTCTTTTATTTTTGTGTGATTTTGTTGTCAGCACATTCAACTATGTAAAGAACAAAGTATTTCAGAAGAATATTTTACTAATTCAGATCTAGGATGTGTTATTTTTGTGTTCCCTTTATTTTTTTGAGCAGTGTAGAATTATTACTACCAGGGGCATTATGGTGGGCTTTATTACAACTGGGGGACTATGGGAGCATTATTACCGTACTTCTGGGACACAATTACTGTTGGGGGCACTGTAGGAGCACTATTACTACTAAGTGCACTCTGGCACAGAATTATCACTATTGTTGGGATTTTTGGGAGCACTATTACTGTGGGGGCACCCTGGCACAGTATCAGCTTAGCACAGTTATTTTTGGGGGACATTATGGTTACACTATTAGTGTCAGGGACACTATTTGCTGGGTGCAGTTATTTTTTAGAGCATTGTGTTCCAATAATTATTGAAGGGGGCGCTATCTGTGTGTAACTAGTAATTTCAGCGGGTTTATCAGTTTATGCAGTTTAGTTTTGGGGGTGCATGATGGGATGTTGAGAAGGTGGGGGGATGATGGAAAAGTAGGAAACTAAGATGTCTGTCAAATTCTGCAGAGAGAAGAGATGGCTGAAAGAAATCATCATGGTGGTCTGGTCTGTATGGAGAAGATAAAGAAAGAGAACATGGGGCACAATATACTGCAAAAAACGCATCGTCCCCCAAAAAAAACGCATGGAAACCGCATATGCGTTTTTTGGTTCCAGACCAGATTTTGGTGTTCCAGAGCAGATCCCTTACTCCTGATCTGATCTTACATGCATCTTAAAAGGGATATAAAAGGAATCACAGTAAGTTGGGATGTCACCACTGAGGAAGGGGAAAGGAGATCCCCGAAACGCGTTTGGTGCTTTTCAAAGACATCCCCAACAAGTGACCCCCACTGGAAGTTCGGCTACTAATATCCGGAGATACACAAAGAAATTGGAGCGCTCCAAAGATAAAGACCCGGATTTTCAGCCATTCAAACTGGTCAGTACAAGTTTAAGTTCACCTCTCGCGATATTACACCCTGATCGTATAACCGGATTTGAGATTTGTGGATAACGATCGAGAGAGACCAGAGACGAACGAACCAGGTGGGGCGCTAAACACTGAGAACCACGTGAATAAATACCGTGAGTAAAAATCAAAAGGATTGAATATTGGGACTGCAGGATAATCGACATTCACCTGTGAGTAACAACTTGGTGTCCGATTGGATACTTTATTGAATATTGATATCGGACAATTCCGAATATTTGAAAAGGTGCCTTGCATGGATTTTGCATGTTATATTGCATACAAGAAAGGAATGCCAATACTATTATAAGGAATAGACTGACACTTTTGGCTTGCGATATTTTTGCACATTCAGGACGTATGGTCCCCTTCTTTTTGGACTTTTTTGGAGTTTTTATTGAAGTTTTAGATTTTAGGTATTTTTAGGGACTGATATTGTCTCCGCTGCAGCGATTGTTATTTTAATATTGTATTGTGATGTTGTATTTTAATATATTTTGCCAATTAAATATTGTGTAACAACACTATTACTATTGCTCTATTTCCATGCGAGGGAGTGCCAGTCTCATACTACATAACATATACTTTTTATTACGCCTTTGTTGATTTGAGTGAATCAATTTGAGACTAGAGCACCCAATCCAGAATTGTAAGGGGAGTGAGCGGTTTGTCTATACTACTTTTTCCATAACTTGGATGCTGTTAGTTTGTTATGCTGCGTACTGGACTTTTATAACTTGCCGTCCCTGATGAAGTCTGTCATTGACGACCCTACCCTGAATACATCTATACCCTGTGTAGATATATATAATCACTGGCTCTCCATTTGTGCTTGGGGATACTTAATTTTACATAGGCTGAGCTAGCAGATTGATCAGTATTAATGAATATGAACATTCAGAGCACTAAGGTTATTTTAATGAGTCAAAAGACATAATGATTTTTTTAAGCCGATACACATGGCGAATCTAATTTACTTGTCGCTCACATTGCTTTAAATGCTCCAAAAATATCACTTTGCATCATACAGGGGTGCACCACCAATGAAGCCAAGTGAGGCGATCCAGGTAGGGGCAAGAGGGAGGCAGCTTAAGGGCCAAGAGCTGAATAGAAGGGGTTAGGTTAAGATATTGGCATTGGGCAGGGAGGGGCGACATTTCAGTTATCACCTCAGGCAGCAGAAAGGCTAGGTGCACCTCTAGCATCATGGAAGGCTCAAAAGAAAGACAAATATGACGCGCACCCCAGGATCACCACCAGATCTTCAGGCTGATTCCTCTGCCAGACCTGCAGATGTCATTGTCTGACAGGAGCAGTAAGGCACCACAGAATGAACTAATACAAGTTATCTGCTGCAGTCCTTCCACTCAGAGCACTGCATGAGGGTCGGGCCCCAATAGAATGGTTGTACAGCGCTGGCTTCAGAAAAGCATCATCACTCCTCTATTCAAAAGGTGCTATAATTTTTTGTGGCCAGTAGGTGGCAGCATTACTCAGTCATACTGCCTCCAACTAGTACTGAAATAACACAGGAGCCCAACAATATGGCAGCTCCATTGAAATAGTGAAGGAAATGGAATCGTATAACCATGAGAAGTGGCTGCATGAGTGGCTGTGTGATTTTGGTAGGGAGGTCAGAGTTCTGAAGTTGCTGTCTCCCTGTGTTTAGTACAGGCAGCAGATTCAGAGTAAATATTTCTGCTATGTGTCACTCAACACACATCAAGTGATCAAGAGCCCCTGCCAACCACTGTCTCCCCCTTACTCCTCAGAAGTGTAGTATCTTTCCTTTGATCTCCCCCTCCTAAGCCACTGTGGCAGGCTGTCTCATCCACCAATGCTCCTTTCTATTGCTTCTGCTCCCTCTATTCAAAGACTCGACCTTTTGTGCCCTCACGACTCCTCTGTCACAGACTTGCCACTTAATATCTCCCTTTCACCCAAAGAGCCCCAGCCAAGTAGTAGTATGTTCAGCAGGTGCAAACCCGCTGTCCCACGTGACCAACTCCCTCAGAGGGCGATGTCTAAGTACACCCCTCATTCTTCACGATACCTCAGATGGTTAGGATAGACTTTCCTGAGGGGTGTACTAGGTGCTACCTTCGGGGGGCATTAGGACACAAGGGAATCGGGACCTGGGCGTGGACCCACTGGACTGACCTACAGGTGATAATGGACACCTAGAGTGCACTTGGAGGCCAGAGGTTGATCATGCGAAAGCGTAGTGCGATTACAAAGGCCGAGATCAAAGCAGGCAGCAATGAGGCAACGTCCGTGAACGTAGTCCTAGGTCAGGGGCTGGCAGAAAATAGGCAAAGTCAGTTTAAATAATAAGTGCAACGCGCTGCTCTCCAGGTCCGATCGTGTCCTAGGTCTATAGGAATGCTGAGTGGTGTGGTGCACCCCTTATGTGTGTCACGGTGCTCCTACCTGGACTAGGTTAGGCTCCAAAGTAATAAAGGGGAATAGTTGGGGTAGGAGATGGAGAATAAATCAAGTCCAGACCTTGATAAAGTTCAACAGCTTTACTTGCTATTTAACTTGAATCCAGACAATATTCAGGCTTTCTCTTGGTTCCAGCAGGCTTTGGCATAAACTGGCAGGCAAACTTGATAACTCTGCTTTCTCTCTCTGCTGTGCTAAACTCGGCTTTAGTCTGGTAGCTGTACTGTCAGTCGGTTCTGGTATGCCTGGATCGAGGTGCCTTTGTCTGTTGACCCCCTTGAAATATTCTGTTTGTAATTCTATCAGGAGTCTCGGTTCTCTATAAGCTACTTACCTTTTGAGACTTCTGCTGCAGGAGGTGTAACTTTCCCCTCGCTGCTGCCTCTTTCATGTCTTCTCAGCTCTACTATGGAGTGTAAACTGGAACAAACTACAACTTCCTTTGGTCGGAAACAGGACTGGCCCACCTCTACCCAAAGTGTGTGTGTGGGGGGGGGGGGGGGGGGGAAGGAAATGGTAAGTTCAACTCTATCTAAGTATCTCTCACTCTGCCAGATACACAACGCCACCTGCTAGTGAACCAGGCATCTTACATGTACAAAGCAGTTTCATAACAATAATATCAATGCACAATGGTGAAGGACCTGGAAATAAATACAAAGATGACATTCATGTTAACCATTAGAGACAGTAGCGGAGTGCAGAACTGGTAATACCACTCTGAGGTATTATAAAACAGAAAAACAGAATCACCCCACCCTTCACACAATAGAGCTAGACAAGTTAGTGACCAAGTTGCTTAGGTGCCTTCCCGCAGAAGGAGGCGCCCTCAAATACATTCTGCAGGCTAACCATAGGCTGAGGAAGATAGGGGGCGTGTGCGAGCTGCCTCACACAAGGAGGAGAGACACGCCTGCACACAACCTATATGCACACAAGAAACTCTGAGCCAGAATGCCAGCTCCGCTCAGAGCCAGGAGGGGAATGCTGGCAGCAAGAATGCAGACGACAGCTAAGAACCGTGCTGCCTGCGCCTGTCAGCATGGCACACAGCAACGGGGAGGAAGGGACAAAGCCCAGCACCCGTGTCTGACAGAATCACAGGCATGGGGTGCTGGATTAACACAGTGTCACTCCTGTGCACTGCTCCTCTTGCCTGTTGAAAAAAAAAACCTTTAATCTAGAAAAAAATGTATAGAGACCCCATGTTGTAGGTGGGTCCAAATTGGTAAAAGGTAGGGTCAACAAAAGTAGTCAGGGTCAGCAAACCATTAAGCATGGTCACTGTAACGGTCACGTACACACACACACAGGGGGGAGGATAGTGACCACTGACTCCACCCTCACCCCTGGCCCTGCCTACTTGCCTCACGAGTCCTGATGACAGGGGACAACTGGACGGCAGTCCCTAACTTAGGATACGTGCGGGAAGGACAGACAAGACAAATAACGGATAGTGAACGGACTGGGTCAAAACCAAGAGGACAACGCAGTACAGAGGGATAAGCAAAGAAAGGTCAGGAGAAGCCGGGGTCATAAATACCAGGAGAGTCGAGAAGTACCAAAGGAGTCCGCAAAGAATAGTCAGGTGGAAGCCGAGGTCAATATACCAGGAAGGATGCGCAGTACAGGAGGAGCAGGCAAAGGATAGTCAGGGAACAGGATCAGGTAAGTACACAGATATCCCATAACTGCCAGGAACCTAAATTAACAGGCAACCTGTGGCCAGCAGGCTGCCTGTATTTATAGTGGGGAGTGAGGGTCATGTGACGTGGCCAGCGTCACATGACCGACAGACCAACCAGTCGAGCACTGAGTGATCAGCTCGGGGCTCAAGGCAGACCTAGGAGCAGGGAGCCTGCCAGCTAGCAAAGCCGCCCTGGGAACGAGGTCAAACACAGATCCTCGCTCCCGAAGCTAAGCAGCAGGTCTGCGGCTGATGGGAGACAGAGTGCGCCTTCAGCACCCCGTTACAGTCACACTGCCGGTAGCAAGACACTGCACTGGTAAAATCTGTATCATAAATTGACATGCTGGGAATTATAAATTTTCACTGCAGGTTAACTCCATCACAGTTACATATCAATGAGGAGAATGATTGTAGAAAGTTTGCTCAGTCAAATCTGCAGATTTTAAATTGCATTACCAGGTTGTGGTTTTCTGCCACAGATTTCACCTACTTCAAGGCAATGGGATGCACCATCCAAACTGATCTTTTTGCCTCAGGTGGCGCTAGGAGAGCAGGGGGTGGCAATTTAGCCTCCAGCCATGCACTCCTGCATCCTGCACAGCCTTGCATACATGGTATGTTGTGGGGGATAATTGTACATAGCATATTTTCTGCCATAAAACGGTGAGGTACAATGTTTCCTAGAGATATATGTGCAGCGAGTCCTTTAAGAGTCGTAGCATAGGATGAGAGTAGTAGTGGCCCTGATGATGATGAGTCACGGTGTACTCCCTCAGGCCGTTTCTTCCTACAGTTGGTGCAGTGAAGGAAGGACAGCCTGTGTTCCTTTGGGGTAGTCCCTATAGCTGTGAGCCCCCTGCCTGATGATAGTTCAGGGGTGCCCATGGTGTTAATGTCCATATGGGTGCTAGGCAGGGCACATGTTGGAAATGCAATGGCCTGTTAGTGATGTTAAGAGAGTCAGAGACCAGGCCAGATTAGGCAAGAGTCTATCTTTATTGTGTGCAGTATTAAAGTTCTACTACATCCAGCAGTAGTTTCTATATACTGCAAAGTCCTCCAAGATGTCCTAACATGAGCTAAGCAGATAAATCTGTCAATGACCCTTGGATTACTTTGGCTAAAATATCTACTATAGGGATCTCTGGCTGATAGCTGTGCTTTAGCAACTGTGGCTGTAGTGTCCACTATTCTGGGGTGCATAGGGTGCCTTAACTTGTTAACTATCTGCAGCAGCAGAATCTGGATTTCCTTAAGCTGGGTTACTTTGATGTCTCTCTATCACTGTAGCAATGCATCCAATCATTCTCCTTTAGCTCTTACTTGCCTGCATCTCCTGGAGCTCCTGCCGGTGACTGAGGCTCCAGGCTTGGAGCTGGAGTATATGGAAAAGGAACACATGGAAACTGCTCCTTCGTGCTCCCTCTCTACACTACTCTCACTCTCCACCGACTGACTGAGGAGAGCATGAAGAGGCAGCAGCAACTTGTGCAATTTGCCAGACCGACAGGGGAATTATGTGTGAGGTCACGGTGTGAGCAATAGGTGGGCCGAGGTAAATACAGTTCTGGTTACTCACGATTACGTTGTCCATGGGCAGGCCTGCATAAGTGAAGAGGAGAACGGCACAAGGATTCTCTTGTGCACACTCTGGTGTAAGGGACACAGGCCAGATGGTGGTTTGAGGTACCCTTGATGGTCTGTATTAATGTGCCTATGGCAAGGTCCCTTGTAGTCGTGACGCCAATACCTTTTGTGGTGGTACAACCATTTACTGTAGTGTTAATAGAGGAACTGACGACTGAGACAAGGATGGTGTAATTCAACTTCTAACTTTATAACTGAACGTTGCTCCTGGTAACATTACATCCCATCCAAGTAATAAACAGTCCATTGGTACATCCAAGTATGAAATACAGTCTCATGCATACAGGGGTAGGGAAATGTAAGTCCTCAGAAGAAACAGGCTCTTAGTCCTATATATATATATATATATATATATATATATATATACACTGCTCAAAAAAATAAAGGGAACACAAAAATTACACATCCTAGATCTGAATTAATTAAATATTCTTCTGAAATACTTTGTTCTTTACATAGTTGAATGTGCTGACAACAAAATCACACACAAATTAAAAAATGGAAATCAAATTTTTCAACCCATGGAGGTCTGGATTTGGAGTCACACTCAAAATTAAAGTGGAAAAACACACTACAGGCTGATCCAACTTTGATGTAATGTCCTTAAAACAAGTCAAAATGAGGCTCAGTAGTGTGTGTGGCCTCCACGTGCCTGTATGACCTCCCTAAAACGCCTGTGCATGCTCCTGATGAGGTGGCGGACGGTCTCCTGAGGGATCTCCTCCCAGACCTGGACTAAAGCATGTGCCAACTCCTGGACAGTCTGTGGTGCAACGTGACGTTGGTGGATAGAGCGAGACATGATGTCCCAGATGTGCTCAATTAGATTCAGGTCTGGGGAACGGGCGGGCCAGTCCATAGCATCAATGCCTTCGTCTTGCGGGAACTGCTGACACACTTCAGCCACATGAGATCTAGCATTGTCTTGCATTAGGAGGAACCCAGGGCCA
>NW_024400775.1:0-22075 GCF_905171765.1 Bufo bufo | reverse complement strand
AAGTTATTTGTAGTGACCGTAAAAGCACACTTTTTGTTCTGGGTTGAAAAACTATTCCCAAATTTGCCATTCTCAAAATTGTGGTGAACGGGAACAATGAGGAAAACATCTAATAAGGGACACGGACGCGGACGTGGACATGGTCGTGGTGGTGTTAGTGGACCCTCTGGTGCTGGGAGAGGACGTGGCCGTTCTGCCACAGCCACACGTCCTAGTGAACCAACTACCTCAGGTCTTAGTAGCCAGCAGAATTTAGAGCGATATTTGGTGGGGCCCAATGCCGTTCTAAGGATGGTAAGGCCTGAGCAGGTACAGGCATTAGTCAATTGGGTGGCCGACAGTAGATCCAGCACGTTCACATTATCTCCCTCCCATTCTTCTGCAGAAAGCGCACAGATGGCGCATGAAAACCAAGCCCATCAGTCTGTCACATCACCCCCATGCATATAAGGGAAACTGTCTGAGCCTCAAGTTATGCAGCAGTCTCTTATGCTGTTTGAAGACTCTGCTGCCAGGGTTTCCCAAGGGCATCCACCTAGCCCTTCCCCAGGGGTGGAAGAGATAGAATGCACTAACGCACAACCACTTATGTTTCCTGATGATGAGGACATGGGAATACCACCTCAGCACGTCTCTGATGATGACAAAACACAGGTGCCTACTGCTGCGTCTTTCTGCAGTGTGCAGACTGAACAGGAGGTCAGGGATCAAGACTGGGTGGAAGACGATGCAGGGGATGATGAGGTCCTAGACCCCACATGGAATGAAGGTCGTGCCACTGACTTTCAGAGTTCGGAGGAAGAGGCAGTGGTGAGACCGAGCCAACAGCGTAGCAAAAGAGGGAGCAGTGGGCAAAATCAGAACACCCGCCGCCAAGAGACTCCGCCTGCTACTGACCGCCGCCATCTGGGACCGAGCACCCCAAAGGCAGCTTCAAGGGGTTCCCTGGCATGGCACTTCTTCAAACAATGTGCTGACGACAAGACCAGAGTGGTTTGCACGCTGTGCCATCAGAGCCTGAAGCGAGGCATTAACGTTCTGAACCTTAGCACAACCTGCATGACCAGGCACCTGCATGCAAAGCATGAACTGCAGTGGAGTAAACACCTTAAAAACAAGGAAGTCACTCAGGCTCCCCCTGCTACCTCTTCTGCTGCTGCCGCCTCGGCCTCTTCTGCTGCTTCCGCCGCCTTGGCCTCTTCTGCTGCTGCTGCCGCCGCCTCGGCCTCTTCCTCTGCCTCTGGAGGAACGTTGGCACTTGCCGCCCAGCAAACATGAGATGTACCACCAACACCACCACCTGCGTCACCAAGCATCTCAACCATGTCACACGGCAGCGTTCAGCTCTCCATCTCACAAACATTTGAGAGAAAGCGTAAATTCCTACCTAGCCACCCTCGATCCCTGGCCCTGAATGCCAGCATTTCTAAACTACTGGCCTATGAAATGCTGTCATTTAGGCTGGTGGACACACACAGCTTCAAACAGCTCATGTCACTTGCTGTCCCACAGTATGTTGTTACCATCCGCCACTACTTCTCCAAGAGAGCTGTGCCTTCCCTGCACAAACAAGTGTCCGATAAAATCAAGTGTGCACTGCGCAACGCCATCTGTGGCAAGGTCCACCTAACCACAGATACGTGGACCAGTAAGCATAGCCAGGGACGCTATATCTCCCTAACTGCACACTGGGTAAATGGAGTGGCGGCTGAACCCCAGGCGGAGAGCTGTTTGGCGCACGTCCTTCCGCCGCCAAGGATCGCAGGGCAACATTCTTTGCCTCCTGTCTCCTCCTCCTCCTACTCAGCTTCCTCCTCCTCTTCTTCCACCTGCTCATCCAGTCAGCCACACACCTTCACCACCAACTTCAGCACAGCACGGGGTAAACGTCAGCAGGCCATTCTGAAACTCATATGTTTGGGGGACAGGCCCCACACCGCACAGGAGTTGTGGCGGGGTATAGAACAACAGACCGACGAGTGGTTGCTGCCGGTGAGCCATAAGCCCGGCCTGGTGGTGTGCGATAATGGGCGAAATCTTGTTGCAGCTCTGGGACTAGCCGGTTTGACGCACATCCCTTACCTGGCGCATGTGCTGAATTTGGTGGTGCAGAAGTTCATTCGCAACTACCCCGACATGTCAGAGCTGCTGCATAAAGTGCGAGCCGTCTGTTCGCGCTTCCGGCGTTCACACCCTGCCGCTGCTCGCCTGTCTGCGCTAAAGCGTAACTTCGGCCTTCCGGCTCACCGCCTCATATGCGACGTACCCACCAGGTGGAACTCCACCTTGCATATGCTGGACAGACTGTGCGAGCAGCAGCAGGCCATAGTGGAGTTTCAGCTGCAGCACGCACGGGTCAGTCGCACTGCGGATCAGACACACTTCACCACCAATGACTGGGCCTCCATGCGAGACCTGTGTGCCCTGTTGCGTTGTTTCGAGTACTCCACCAACATGGCCAGTGGCGATGACGACGTTATCAGCGTTACAATACCACTTCTATGTCTCCTTGAGAAAACACTTAGGGCGATGATGGAAGAGGAGGTGGCCCAGGAGGAAGAGGAGGAAGAGGGGTCATTTTTAGCACTTTCAGGCCAGTCTCTTCGAAGTGACTCAGAGGGAGGTTTTTTGCAACACCAGAGGCCAGGTACAAATGTGGCCAGACAGGGCCCACTACTGGAGGACGAGGAGGACGAGGATGAGGAGGAGGTGGAGGAGGATGAGGATGAAGCATGTTCACAGCGGGGTGGCACCCAAAGCAGCTCGGGCCCATCACTGGTGCGTGGCTGGGGGGAAACACAGGACGATGACGATGCGCCTCCCACAGAGGACAGCTTGTCCTTACCTCTGGGCAGCCTGGCAAACATGAGCGACTACATGCTGCAGTGCCTGCGCAACGACAGCAGAGTTGCCCACATTTTAACGTGTGAGAACTACTGGGTTGCCACCCTGCTGGATCCCCGATACAAAGACAATGTGCCCACCTTACTTCCTACACTGGAGCGTGATAGGAAGATGCGCGAGTACAAGCGCACATTGGTAGACGCGCTACTGAGAGCATTCCCAAATGTCACAGGGGAACCAGTGAAAGCCCAAGGCGAAGGCAGAGGAGGAGCAAGAGGTCGCCAACGCAGCTGTGTCACGCCCAGCTCCTCTGAGGGCAGGCTTAGCATGGCAGAGATGTGGAAAAGTTTTGTCACCACGCCACAGCTAACTGCACCACCACCTTATACGGAACGTGTTAGCAGGAGGCAACATTTCACTAACATGGTGGAACAGTACCTGTGCACACCCCTCCAAGTACTGACTGATGGTTCGGCCCCATTCAACTTCTGGATCTCCAAATTGTCCACGTGGCCAGAGCTAGCCTTTTATGCCTTGGAGGTGCTGGCCTGCCCGGCGGCCAGCGTTTTGTCTGAACGTGTATTCAGCACGGCAGGGGGCGTCATTACAGACAAACGCAGCCGCCTGTCAACAGCCAATGTGGACAAGCTGACGTTCATAAAAATGAACCAGGCATGGATCCCACAGGACCTGTCTATCCCTTGTGCAGATTAGATATTAAATACCTCCCCTTAACAATATATTATTCTACTCCAGGGCACTTCCTCATTCAATACTATTTTTAATTTCATTTTACCATTATATTGCGGGGCAACCCAAAGTTGAATGAACCTCTCCTCTGTCTGGGTGCCGGGGCCTAAATGTGTGACAGTGGCCTGTTCCAGTGGTGGGTGACGTGAAGCCTGATTCTCTGCTATGACATGAAGACAGATTCTGTGCTGACATAAGGCCAGATTCTCTGTTACGGGACCTCTCTCCTCTGCCTGGGTGCCAGGGCCTAAATATGTGACAGTGGACTGTTCCAGTGGTGGGTGACGTGAAGCCTGATTCTCTGCTATGACATGAAGACAGATTCTGCACTGACATAAGGCCAGATTCTCTGTTACGGGACCTCTCTCCTCTGCCTGGGTGCAAGGGCCTAAATGTGTGTCAGTGGCCTGTTCCAGTGGTGGGTGACGTGAAGCCTGATTCTCTGCTATGACATGAAGACAGATTCTTTGCTGACATAAGGCCAGATTCTCTGTTAAGGGACCTCTCTCCTCTACCTGGGTGCCTGGGCCTAAATGTGTGACAGTGGCCTGTTCCATTGGTGGGTGACGTGAAGCCTGATTCTCTGCTA
This sequence comes from Bufo bufo, assembly GCF_905171765.1. NCBI lineage: Eukaryota > Metazoa > Chordata > Amphibia > Anura > Bufonidae > Bufo > Bufo bufo. The sequence goes on along the minus strand of NW_024400775.1, from coordinate 17,892 downwards.
TGACATGAAGCCAGATTCTGTGCTGACATAAGGCCAGATTCTCTGTTACGGGACCTCTCTCCTCTGTCTGGGTGCCTGGGCCTAAATGTGTGACAGTGGCCTGTTCCAGTGGTGGGTGACGTGAAGCCTGATTCTCTGCTATGACATGAAGACAGATTCTGTGCTGACATAAGGCCAGATTCTCTGTTACGGGACCTCTCTCCTCTGCCTGGGTGCCTGGGCCTAAATGTGTGACATTGGCCTGTTCCAGTGGTGGGTGACGTGAAGCCTGATTCTCTGCTATGACATGAAGACAGATTCTGTGCTGACATAAGGCCAGATTCTCTGTTACGGAACCTCTCTCCTCTGCCTGGGTACCGGGGCCTAAATATGTGATAGTGGCCTGTTCCAGTGGTGGGTGACAAGAAGCCTGATTCTCTGCTATGACATGAAGACAGATTCTGTGCTGACATAAGGCCAGATTCTCTGTTACGGGACCTCTCTCCTCTGCCTGGGTGCCTGGGCCTAAATGTGTGACAGTGGCCTGTTCCAGTGGTGGGTGACGAGAAGCCTGATTCTCTGCTATGACATGAAGACTGATTCTGCGCTGACATAAGGCCAGATTCTCTGTTACGGGACCTCTCTCCTCTGCCTGGGTGCCTGGGCCTAAATGTGTGACAGTGGCCTGTTCCATTGGTGGGTGACGTGAAGCCTGATTCTCTGTTATGACATGAAGACAGATTCTGTGCTGACATAAGGCCAGATTCTCTGTTACGGGACCTCTCTCCTCTGCCTGGGTGCCTGGGCCTTAATGTGTGACAGTGGCCTGTTCCAGTGGTGGATGACGTGAAGCCTGATTCTCTTCTATGACATGAAGACAGATTCTGTGCTGACATAAGGCCAGATTCTCTGTTACGGGACCTCTCTCCTCTGCCTGGGCCTAAATTTGTGACAGTGGCCTGTTCCAGTGGTGGGTGACGTGAAGCCTGATTCTCTGCTATGACATGAAGACAGATTCTGTGCTGACATAAGGCCAGATTCTCTGTTACGGGACCTCTCTCCTCTGCCTGGGTGCCTGGGCCTAAATGTGTGACAGTGGCCTGTTCCAGTGGTGGGTGACGTGAAGCCTGATTCTCTGCTATGACATGAAGACAGATTCTGTGCTGACATAAGGCCAGATTCTCTGTTACGGGACCTCTCTCCTCTGCCTGGGTGCCGGGGCCTAAATATGTGACAGTGGCCTGTTCCAGTGGTGGGTGACGTGAAGTCTGATTCTCTGCTATGACATGAAGACAGATTCTGTGCTGACATAAGGCCAGATTCTCTGTTACGGGACCTCTCTCCTCCTCCTGGGTGCCTGGGCCTAAATGTGTGACAGTGGCCTGTTCCAGTGGTGGGTGACGTGAAGCCTGATTCTCTGCTATGACATGAAGACTGATTCTGTGCTGACATAAGGCCAGATTCTCTGTTACGGGACCTCTCTCCTCTGCCTGGGTGCCTGGGCCTAAATGTGTGACAGTGGCCTGTTCCAGTGGTGGGTGACGTGAAGCCTGATTCTCTGCTATGACATGAAGACAGATTCTGTGCTGACATAAGGCCAGATTCTCTGTTACGGGACCTCTCTCCTCTGCCTGGGTGCCTGGGCCTAAATGTGTGACAGTGGCCTGTTCCAGTGGTGGGTGACGTGAAGCCTGATTCTCTGCTATGACATGAAGACTGATTCTGTGCTGACATAAGGCCAGATTCTCTGTTACGGGACCTCTCTCCTCTGCCTGGGTGCCTGGGCCTAAATGTGTGACAGTGGCCTGTTCCAGTGGTGGGTGACGTGAAGCCTGATTCTCTGCTATGACATGAAGACAGATTCTGTGCTGACATAAGGCCAGATTCTCTGTTACGGGACCTCTCTCCTCTGCCTGGGTGCCTGGGCCTAAATGTGTGACAGTGGCCTGTTCCAGTGGTGGGTGACGTGAAGCCTGATTCTCTGCTATGACATGAAGACAGATTCTGTGCTGACATAAGGCCAGATTCTCTGTTACGGGACCTCTCTCCTCTGCCTGGGTGCCTGGGCCTAAATGTGTGACAGTGGCCTGTTCCAGTGGTGGGTGACGTGAAGCCTGATTCTCTGCTATGACATGAAGACAGATTCTGTGCTGACATAAGGCCAGATTCTCTGTTACGAGACCTCTCTCCTCTGTCTGGGTGCCGGGGCCTAAATATGTGACAGTGGCCTGTTCCAGTGGTGGGTGACATGAAGCCAGATTCTCTGCTATGGCATGAAGAGACTGATTCTCTGCTGACATGAAGCCAGATTCTTTGCTATGGCATGAAGAGACTGATTCTCTGCTGACGTGAAGCCAGATTCTCTGCTATGGGACCTCTGTCCAATTGATATTGGGTCATTTTTATTTTTTTTATTTTTATTTTAATTCATTTCCCTATCCACATTTGTTTGCAGTGGATTTACCTACATGTTGCTGCCTTTTGCAGCCCTCTAGCTCTTTCCTGGGCTGTTTTACAGCCTTTTTAGTGCCCAAAAGTTCGGGTCCCCATTGACTTCAATGGGGTTCGGGTTTGGGACTAAGTTCGGTTCGGGTTCGGATCCCGAACCCGAACATTTCCGGGAAGTTCGGCCGAACTTCTCGAACCCGAACATCCAGGTGTTCGCTCAACTCTATACGGGAGGGAATATAAAGGGAGGCAATTATTGTGAATAGGTGACAGCTGGGAGAAGGAAAGGAGATGACAAAGTGAAACCAAAACAAAGAACATCATGCAAGAGGTACAGAAGAACATCTGCCAGACCTTCTCAGAGAGCTGGCGGGGACAATGACACGCACGGACTCTAACTAATAGAAGAAGACGGGGCGAGTAAGTGGTGACAACGGAGGGGAAGGACCCCAGCACCACCAATTAGACTTTAAGATCCCTGACTAAAAACATCTCCATAGGATACAGAGTGAACGTGCCTCCCCGATGACACGCTAACAGACATTACAAATTGCCGAACAAAGAGTGCGCCCACACATTGCCCTAACCCCTGAAGACACCGGTACTCGGCGAAACATGTCGGGGGGCAGAGTTGCTCATAGGTTTTAACACAGCAAGGCACTCAGTGAGGCTCTAACTTTACCATATTGAATAGCAAGAGACAGCTACATTGTAACCATACGCAAACTTGCAGCGCACAGCCAGTAGGGGAATAATGTACTAATCCTAGCTATGGAGGAATAGCAAGAATTTGCAGAATACACATAGGAGCGTTAGCCGAGCGTTCAGCTGGTAATTTTAAAATCGCCTTTTTTTTAGAAACATTATATATTAGTCAGATACCAATAAAAGTTATGTCTTAGTGAGTATGAAGGTGTAGGATTAAGAGGTGTTAATCAGTCCAAAAGGACACTAGTAGTATTAGTATACTGTTCGCAGGGGACACCGTCTACCGAAAAAGGACACTGGATGTCACAGATGTTTTTTGGATGCGCACACTTTACACTGGAGATGTGGCACAGCTAATGTTGCTGTCCGCAGCGGACACTGTCTACGGAATAAGGACACTGGATGTCACAGATATTTTTGGGATACACACACAGTAGATGTGGCGCAGCTAATGTCGCTGTCTGCAGCAGCCTAACTATTGCACGATATTTAGCGCAGGATGCGCTAAAAATAGATATTGCTGCTGCCACACACAACAATAGTCCTTAAAAGGACTTTTAACTCTCTGAAAAGTTTTCCTAATAACAATACTCTTATATACCTCGCTACACTGTCTGTCCCTTCCTCAGCACAGCTCTCGCTGACTAAGACCGAGCAAACACGCGTCATTGGGTGCTATAGCACCCGATGACGCGTGTCGGCCAGCCAATCACTGTAATGTCAGTAACCAACATGGGTACGGCATTACAGTGAGGGCAGTACTTACCTGCGGGGAGGAAACTCGAGCTGGTGTTTAGCCGAGTATGCTCAATTAACACTAGTTATCACCACATAAAGTAACATTTGTCAGATTTGCAAAAAATGGCCTGGTCCTTAACCACCTCCCGTCCGCACGTTGACTATAAACGTCCGGGAGGTGGTTCTCTATTTCTGAATGGACATTCCAGAACGTCCATTCAGAAACTGCAGCTGCACGCTAATGGTGCAGCTGCTGATCAGGTTGCCCGCCAGTGACAGAAGGGCAACCCAGAAAGAAGGCAGGGACAGTGCCCAGGTGTCCCTGCCTTCTGGATCGCTGTATACACAGTGGCTACCGAGCGCTGTGTATGCAGAGCAGGAAGCGCTATGCGCTTCCTGTTCCGGCCCAACGGTGATGTGATCGCCGGGACTGGAGAGTGCAGGAGCTGTGTGAGGTCTTTCAGAGACCTCGATCAGCCCTGCACTGAGGCTGTACAGCTCTGTATTGCGCTGTACAGCCTCTCTGGGGGGGTGTATTTCTCCTGTAACTGGGGCTATGTCAGCCCCAGTTACAGGAGAAATCCACAGTGAAAAAAGAAAGAAAAAGTGAAGTAAATGTCCCCCAGAGGTCTTGTAGGACCTTATGGAGGACGAAAAGTGTAAAAAAAATAAAATAAAAAATAAAGTGTTAAAAAAAAAAAAAGTTTCACATGTAAAAAAAAAAATTCCCCAAGTAAGGAATAATTATTTTTTTTTAAAATAGAAAAAATAAAATAAAATAGACATATTTGGTATTGCCGCATCCGTGACGGTCGGCTCTATAAATATATCACATAATCCACCCAGTCCTATAAACACCATAAAAAAATAATTATAAATAACTGTCAAAAAAAGCCATTTTTGTCACCTTACATCACAAAAAGTGCAACACCAAGGGATCAAAAAGGCGTATGTCCCACAAAATGGTACCAATAAAACCTTCACCTCATCCCGCAAAAAAAGGATCCCCTACATAAGAAAATCTCTCAAAAAATAAAAAAATATATAGCTCTTAGAACATGGAGACACTAAAACATCATTTTTTTGGTTTCAAAAATGCTATTATTGTGTAAAACTTAAATAAATAAGAAAAAGTATACATATTAGGTATCGCCACGTCCGTAACAATCTGCTCTATAAAAATGTCACTTGAACGAACCCCTCAGGTGAACGCTGTAAAAATAAATAAATAAAGTGTTATAATGAATGATCAAAAAATCATATGTACCCAAAAATAGTACCAATAAAACTGGCACTTTATCCCCTAGTTTCCAAAATGGGATCACTTCTTGGGAGTTTCTACTGTAAGGGTGCATAAGGGGGGCTTCAAATGGGACATGGCATCTAAAAACCATGTGGAGTTCCTTTTCTTCTGCGCCCTGCTGTGTGCCCATACAGCAGTTTATGACCACATGTGGGGTGTTTCTGTAAACCGCAGAATCTGGGTAATAAATATTGAGTTTTGTTTGGCTGTTAACCATCGATGTGTTAAATAAAAAATTGGATTAAAATGGAAAATCTGCCAAAAAAGTGAAATTTAAAAATTTGATCTCCATTTTCCTTTAGTTCTTGTGGAACGCCTAAAGGGTAAACAACGTTTGTAAAATCGGTTTTAAGTAACTTGAGGGGTGTAGTTTCTACAATGGGGTCATTTATGGGGGTATCCACTATGTAGTCCCCACAAAGTGACTTCAGACCTGAACTGGTCCTTAAAAAGTGGGTTTTGGCAATTTTCTTAAAAATTTGAAGAATTACTTCTAAACTTCTAAGCCTTCTAACGTCCTAAAAAAATAAAATGACATTTCCAAAATGATGCCAACATAAAGTAGACATATGGGGAATGTTAAGTAATAAAATATTTTATGAGGTATCACTTTCTGTTTTAAAAGCAGAGAAATTGAAATTTAAAAAATTGCGGATTTTTTTAATTTTTGGGTAAATTTGGGATTTTTTCATAAATAAAGGTGAAATATATTGACTCAAATTTATGACTATCATAAAGTTCAATGTGTCACGAGAAAACAATCTCTGAATGACTTGGATAAGTAAAGGCGTTCCAAAGTTATTACCACATAAAGTGAGATATGTCAGATTTGCAAAATTAGGCCTGGTCAGGAATGGGGCAAATGGCCCAGGTGGGGAGGTGGTTATGGTGAAAAATGGCAGGATCCTGAAGGGGTTAAAAAACAAACAGTGACTAGTATAGCCACCCTTCTTTTCAATAAATCTCCCATTTAAGAAAGTCCGACAAGTTCTCAATAGGCAGCAATTAGTATTTGGAGATGGCTAACCTACTCACCAGTATTATGGAATGGGTGCACCTACTGGAAAGATCCACCCAATCTTCACAAATATTGTAGTAAATATGAATAGTAGTAGGGCACACCTACATTCGGCTACACATGGAGACTGACTGTATTATCAGTGTAAATTTATTGCAATATATCTAGAGATGTCCCGAACTATTCGCCGGCAAACAGTTCCAGGCGAACATCGCTTATTCGCGTTCGCCGCGGCGGGCGAACATATGCGATGTTCGGTCCGCCCCCTATTTGTCATCATTGAGCAAACTTTGACCCTGTACCTCACAGTCAGCAGACACATTCCAGCAAATCAGCAGCATACCCTCCCTCCCAGACCCTCCCACCTCCTAGCAAAAAGCAAGGACTGCATCCATCTTAGATTCATTCTGAAGCTGCAGTCTTAGGCCTCATGCACACGACCGTATTTTCTCACGGTCCGCAAAATGGGGTTCCGTTGGTCCGTGATCCGTGACCGTTTTTTCATCCGTGGGTCTTCCTTGATTTTTGAAGGATCCACGGACATGAAAAGTTAAAAAAATAACTAAGTCAAGTTTCCATTGAAAATGATAGGAAAAACGGACACGGATCACGGACACGGATCACGGACGCGGATGACTATCTTGTGTGTATCCGTGATTTTTCACTGACCCATTGACTTGAATGGGTCCGTGAACCGTTGTCCGTGAAAAAAATAGGACAGGTCCTATTTTTTTCACGGACTGGAAAAACGGATCACGGACGCGGAAGCCAAACGGTGCATCTTCCGATTTTTCCACGGACCCATTGAAAGTCAATGGGTCAGCGAAAAAAACGGAAAACGGCACAATGGACACGGATGCACACAACGGTCGTGTGCATGAGGCCTTAGTGAGAGGAGGGACAGTGCAGCTGCTGCTGATTTAATAGGGAAATCGTTAGCTAGGCCAGTGTATTCAGTGTCGACTCCAGTCCTGAACATCAGTCTGCTTTATTTTTTATTTTTTCCTCTGCAATCTAATTGCAGTTGCCTGCCAGCGTGTGTGTCAGGCCCACAGCGTATACTATGCCCACTTGCCCAGTGCCACCACTCATATCTGGTGTGACAGTAGCTTGCATTTAAAAAAAAAAAACTTTTTTCACTGTAATCTAATTGCAGTTGCCTGTCAGCTTGTGTGTCAGGCCTACAGCGTGTACTGTGCCAACTACTGCCAGTGCACAGTGCCACCACTTATATCTGGTGTCACAGTAGATTATATAAAAAAAAAAAAAAAAACTTTTTTGACTGTAATATAATTGCAGTTAGTTGCCTTCAAGCGTGTGTGTCAGGCCTACAGCGTGTATTCTGCCAACTACTGCCAGTGCACAGTGCCACCACTCATATCTGGTGTCACAGTAGATTACATTTAAAAAAAAAAAAACTTTTTTGACTGTAATATAATTGCAGTTAGTTGCCTACAAGCGTGTGTGTCAGGCCTACAGCGTGTACTGTGCCAACTACTGCCAGTGCACAGTGCCAGCACTCATATCTGGTGTCACAGTAGATTACATTAAAAAATAAAAAAAACTTTTTTGACTGAAATATAATTTCAGTTAGTTGCCTGCAAGTGTGTATGTCAGGCCTACAGCGTGTACTGTGCCAACTACTGCCAGTACACAGTGCCACCAGTGCCACTCATATCTGGTGTCACAGTAGATTACATTTAAAAAAAAAAAAAACTTTTTTGACTGTAATATAATTGCAGTTAGTTGCCTGCAAGCGTGTGTGTCAGGCTACTGTGCCAACTACTGCCAGTGCACAGTGCCACCAGTGCCACTCATATCTGGTGTCACAGTAGATTACATTTAAAAAAATAAACTTTTTTGACTGTAATATAATTGCAGTTAGTTGCCTGCAAGCGTGTGTGTCAGGCCTACAGCGTGTACTGTGCCAACTACTGCCAATGCACAGTGCCACCAGGTCAACTCATATCTGGTGTCACAGTAGATTACATTTAAAAAAATAAACTTTTTTGACTGTAATATAATTGCAGTTAGTTGCCTGCAAGCGTGTGTGTCACGCCTACAGCGTGTACTGTGCCAACTACTGCCAGTGCACAGTGCCAGCACTCATATCTGGTATCACAGTAGATTACATTTTAAAAAATAATAAACTTTTTTGACTGTAATATAATTGCAGTTAGTTGCCTGCAAGCGTGTGTGTCAGGCCTAAAGCATGTACTGTGCCAACTACTGCCAGTGCACAGTGCCAGCACTCATATCTGGTGTCACAGTAGATTACATTTAAAAAATAAATAAACTTTTTTGACTGTAATATAATTGCAGTTAGTTGCCTGTAAGCGTGTGTGTCAGGCCTACAGCGTGTACTGTGCCAACTACTGCCAATGCACAGTGCCACCAGTGCCACTCATATCTGGTGTCACAGTAGATTACATTTAAAAAAACAACAAACTTTTTTGACTGTAATATAATTGCAGTTAGTTGCCTGCAAGCCTGTGTGTCAGGCCTACAGCGTGTACTGTGCCAACTACTGCCAGTGCACAGTGCCACCAGTGCCACTCATATCTGGTGTCACAGTAGATTACATAAAAAAAAAAAAAAACTATTTTGACTGTAATATAATTGCAGTTAGTTGCCTGCAAGCGTGTGTGTCAGGCCTACAGCATGTACTGTGCCAACTACTGCCAGTGCACAGTGCCACTCATATCTGGTGTCACAGTAGCTTGCACGCATAGTACAACTAATCGAGAAAAAAAGATGACAGGCAGAGGCAGGCCACCCCGCAGTGGCCGTCGTGGTCGTGGTGCTGTGACTTCCTTTGGCCCTAGAATAATGCCCAGTGTTCAGAGGCCACGTACCCTGAACTTGAAAAGTTCTGAGGACATAGTTGACTGGCTAACAGAGGACACCCAATCTTCTACAGCTTCCGCTCGGAACCTTGACGCACCATCCTCCTCCAGCTCAGCTTCGTGCACCTCTCAAGTTACCACTCGCCCGCTTGCCGCCACCACAAACACTAGCACCACTGCTGCTTCACTTGATCTGTCAGAGGAGTTATTTACACATCAGTTGGAAGAAATGAGTGATGCGCAACTATTATTGCCAGAGGATGTAGATAACAGGGATATGTCTCAGTCAGGCAGCATTACACACATGGACGTACAGTGTGATGATGATGATGTTGTACCCGCTGCTGCTTCCTTTGCTGAGATGTCAGATACAAGTGAAGCGGTTGATGATGACGATTTGTCCGTGGATGTCACGTGGGTGCCCGCTCGAAGAGAAGAAGAACAGGGGGAAAGTTCAGATGGGGAGACAGAGAGGAGGATGAGATGAGTTGGAAGCAGGGGGAGGTCGTCGCAAGGAGCTAGTGGCACAGTCAGACAGCATGTATCGGCACCCGGGGTCAGCCAGACAGCACGCCAATCAACGCATGCTGTTGCCACCACCAGAATGCCGCCATTGCAAAGCTCAGCAGTGTGGCATTCTTTTTGTGTGTCTGCTTCTAATAACAGCGATGCCATTTGCAACCTGTGCCAAAAGAAACTGAGTCGTGGGAAGTCCAACACCCACCTAGGTACAAGTGCTTTGCGAAGGCACATGATCTCAAATCACAAACACCTATGGGATCAACACATGAGTACAAGCAGCACACAAACTCAAAGCCGCCATCCTCCTCCTGGTCCAGCATCTTCAGCCACGTCAACCACTGCTGTCCTCCTTGCCCACTGCTGTCCTCCTTCATCAGTTCCTGCTCATCTGCCCACAGTCAGGTGTCTGTCAAGGAAATGTTTGAGCGTAAGAAGCCAATGTCACAGAGTCACCCCCTTGCCCGGCGTCTGACAGCTGGCTTGTCGGAACTCTTAGCCCACCAGCTTTTACCATACAAGCTGGTGGAGTCTGAGGCCTTCAAAAAATTTGTAGCTATTGGGACAGTGGAAGGTACCCGGCCGAAATTTCTTTTCACAAAAGGCAATCCCCAACCTGTACTCTATTGTGGAAAAGGAAGTCATGGCATGTCTGGCACACAGTGTTGGGGCAAGGGTCCATCTGACCACTGATACCTGGTCTGCAAAGCACGGTCAGGGCAGTTATATCACGTACACTGCGCATTAGGTAAACCTGCTGACGGCTGCCAAGCATGGAATGCGTGGCTCTGCAGAGGAGTTGGTGACACCGCCACGACTTGCAGGCAGGCCTGCCTCCACCTCCTCTACTCCTCCTACTCCATCCTCTTCGCTAACCTCCCTGGCTGAGTCCTCTTCTGCTGCGTCTTGCTCCACATAAACTGCACCCCCACCCAGCTCCCCAGGGGCTATTCCACATCCCGTATACGACAGTGTTATGCCGTCTTCGGGTTGACTTGCCTGAAAGCAGAAAGTCACACCGGACCAGCACTCCTGTCCGCCCTGAACGCACAGGTGGATCAGTGGCTGACTCCGCACCAACTGGAGATTGGCAAACGGAAGCAATTTGTTGGCGGCATTGAATTTGGGCAAGTTGACACATGTGCCGTGCATGGCACATGTGTTGAATCTGATTGTATAACGCTTTGTGCATAAGTACCCAGGCTTACAGGACGTCTTCAAACAGGCCAGGAAGGCGTGTGGCCATTTCAGCCGTTCCTACACGGCCATGGTGCACTTTTCAGATATTCAGCGGCGAAACAACATGCCAGTGAGGCGCTTGATTTGCGACAGCCCGACACTTTGGAATTCAACACTCCTAATGTTCGACCGCCTGCTCCAACAAGAAAAAGCCGTCAACGAGTATTTGTATGACCGGGGTGCTAGGACAGCCTCTGCGGAGCTGGGTATTTTTTTGCCACGTTACTGGACGCTCATGCGCAATGCCTGTAGGCTCATGCGTCCATTTGAGGAGGTGACAAACTTAGTCAGTCGCACCGAAGGCACCATCAGCGACATCATCCCATTTGTTTTCTTCCTGGAGCGTGCCCTGCGAAGAGTGCTGGATCAGGCCGTAGATGAGCGTGAAGAGGAAGAGTTGTGGTCACCATCACCACCAGAAACAGCCTTATCAGCATCGCTTGCTGGACCTGCGGCAACGCTGGAAGAGGAGTCTGAGGAAGAGGAGTCAGAGGAGGAATGTGGCTTTGAGGAGGACGAAGACCAACCACAGCAGGCATCCCAGGGTGCTCGTTGTCACCTATCTGGCTATCTGGTGTTGTACGGGGCTGGGGGGAAGAACAGACCTTCAGTGAGATCAGTGAGGACGAGGAACGGGACATGAGTAGCTCGGCATCCAACCTTGTGCAAATGGGGTCTTTCATGCTGTCGTGCCTGTTGAGGGACCCTCGTATAAAAAGGCTGAAGGAGAACGACCTGTACTGGGTGGCCACGCTACTAGACCCCCGGTATAAGCAGAAAGTGCCTGAAATGTTACCGAATTACCGGAAGTCGGAAAGGATGCAGCAGTTCCAAAACAAGTTAAAAAGTATACTTTAGACAGTGTATAAGGGTGATGTCACAGCACAATGGGAATCTAACAGGGGAAGAGGTGAAAGTAATCCTCCTCCTACCACGACCACGCCGGCAAGGACAGGACGCTTTACAGACGTGTTGTTGATGGAGGACATGCAGAGCTTTTTAAGTCCTACGCATCGCCACAGCCCTTCGGGTTCCACCCTCAGAGAACGACTCGACTGACAGGTAGCAGACTGCAGATATCGACACTCTGAGGAGCGATGAACCCCTAGACTACTGGGTTTGCAGACTTGACCTGTGGCCTGAGCTATCTCAATTTGCGATAGAACTTCTGGCCTGCCCCGCTTCAAGTGTCCTGTCAGAAAGGACCTTCAGTGCAGCAGGAGGTATTGTCACTGAGAAGAGAAGTCGCCTAGGTCAAAAAAGTCTAGATTACCTCACCTTTATTAAGATGAATGAGGCAAGGATCCCGAAGGGACTGACAGTGGGCTAAACATTTGACTAAAAAAGGCCTGATGAGATAAGCTGCCTTGGGCTAAAAATGGTCCACACGCTGCTGTATTTTATCTCTGCATGCCGGATGACTTGCGTGACTTCTCCGCCACCAACTAGGGTCCAAGCTGCAATGTTTCAGTGCACTTTCTGCCTGGAAAACATAAATTTTTCCGGCCACTGCTACAGCAGCGGCTGCAACAATACCTAATTTTTCAGGCATGTGTACATGCCTAATTTTTCTGGCCTCTGGTGCTGCATTGTGTCTGCAAAAACAAAATAAAAAAAAAGCGCATACATGTGTCAATTAATTCCCCTTTGTGATCGTTACCTTGTTGTGGTGAAGGGGCTTGCGTATCACAATGAAGTGATCACCTCTATGAGTGTGTTGGCAATGGCAATGTTGGCACACCCCAGATGAGATAAGGTCGTTGCTTCATTGTGAAAAGACCAAAAGCGATCGGCTGGATAATTTTGCATAGAAAAAACATTAATTTTCTTTGTGATCATCTAAGGTGATCATTAAAGCCTACTAGGCCAACAATAGGCCCACACTACAGAATCATTGTTTTCTGGGTCACTTAACTATCACTGAACTACCTCAGCACGACCATAGGCTTTGAAAAACCGCCATCGCCTGCAATCTGCCAAACGTGCGCACAAGCACAGTCATCACTACACCAAGATTGACGCATAGAGGAATAAAATTTATGTCATGAGTGTGTCAACTATTGACAAATCTTTGCGGTTGTCTACACTCTATTCCATACACGTCCTCTGATAGGGGACGTAACAGGGATTAAACTGATGGGAATAGTACTACTTAACATACCACTTATATTGGGATTGCATAGTACATTGCACGGTGCACGCGCAGTGCCCCAAATTGGAAGTAAGAGGACCAACCAAGCATCTTTTTCCCTCTCCCGGTTCCTAAAATCTATTCCATACACGTCCCCTGATAGGGGATGTTACAGGGATTAAACTGATAGGAATAGTACTACTTAACATACCACTCATATCTGGTAGCACAGTAAATTGCATGGCGCACGCGCAGTGCCCCAAATTGGAAGTAAGAGGACCAACCAAGCATCTTTTTCCATCTCCCGGTTCTTAAAATCTATTCCATACACCGGCCCCTGATAGGGGACGTAACAGGGATTAAACTGATAGGAATAGTACTACTTAACATACCACTGATATCTGGTAGCACAGTAAATTGCACGGCGCACGCGCAGTGCCCCAAATTGGAAGTAAGAGGACCGACCAAGCATCTTTTTCCATCCCCCGGTTCCTAAAATCTATTCCATACACCGGCCCCTGATAGGGGACGTAACAGGGATTTAACTGATAGGAATAGTACTACTTAACATACCACTCATATTGGGATTGCATAGTACATTGCACGGCGCACGCGCAGTGTCCCAAATTGGAAGTAAGCACCAAGCATCTTTTTCCATCTCCCGGTTCCTAAAATCTATTCCATACACCACACCGGCCCCTGATAGGGGACAAAACAGAGATTAAACTGGTAAGAACAGATTTTTTTAATAAAAAAAAAAAAGAGGACAGCCTCTGTGGAGCTGGGTATTTTTTGGCCGCGTTACTGAACGCTCATGCACAATGGCTGTAGGCTCATACGTCATTTTGCGGAGGTGACAAACCTGGTCAGTCAAACCCAAGGCAACATCATCGACCTCATCCCATATTAGTTTTTTCTGAAGAATGAACTGTGTAGAGTGCTGGATCAGGCCGTAGATGAGCATGAAGAGGAAGAGTTGTGGTCACCATCACCACCAGAAGCAGCCTTGTCGTCGTCGATTGCTGGACCAGCGGCAACGCAGAGAGAGGAGTCTGAAGAAGAGGAGTCAGAGGAGGAAGGTGGCTTTTAGGAGGTGGAAGACCAACCACAGCAGGCGTCCCAGGGGGCTTGTTGTCACCTTTCGGGGACCCTTGGTGTTGTACGTGGCTGGGTGGAGGAAGAGACCTTTAATGACGTCAGTGAGGACAAGGAACGGGACATGGCTAGCTTGGTATCCAACCTTGTGCAAATGGGGAGTTTGCGGTTGTGCAAATGGACTGTTTGCGGTTGTTTGCGGTGCGTTAAACGGGGAGTATGGTCTGTCACTGTGAAGTGGGCGTAACCCTTACACTATCTGATCGATACAACATCATACCTGATGTTTTAAAGCACGTTATTCCAAACAATTTAGGAATGTTAGGTGATTTATGCCCTTTATGGATTAAAACCCGACTCTGCGTCAACTACGTAATTTTCCATGGGAGTTTTGCCATGAATCCCCCTCCGGCATGCCACAGTCCAGGTGTTAGTCCCCTTGAAACAACTTTTCCATCACTATTGTGGCCAGAAAGAGTCCCTGTGGGTTTTAAAATTCACCTGCCTATTGAAGTCTATGGCGGTTCACCCGGTTCGCCCGTTCACGAACATTTGCGGAAATTCGCGTTCGACGTTTGCGAACGGAAAATTTTATGTTCGCGACGTCTCTAAATATATCACTTCTATAAAATCGCTGAATAAAATCCCTAAAAATACTATAACATGCAGGTAAATCTGGTATATAATGCACACAAACAAATGGCGGCCCCCATTTATAATACAAATGACGTATGCCATCAGCGATGGTGTTATATTGGTGGCATCACCAATTTTATTTGTATAGGTATATGGTATAATAAATGTACAATTCCCTTGTATAAGAAAGTGTTTTGATACCAAGCTCCTCTTCTGTGTTATATTGGATATACCATTGGTAAAAAAAAGTATATTTATAAGGATGCCACTATTAAATTGAATATCCGAATTGTACCTCTTCTCCGGATCCAATGAACAGGTTTGTAAATTATGTGATCACATAAATCTCGGGTAACCTTTAGTGATTTGTAAAGTTGTGCGGTATTTAATCACTGGTATGACCATTCCGCTGTCACTCTCTTTATTAGTGTAATTATTGTTTAACGTTTGGGTTACTCACTATTTTACCGGATTCACCGAACCTGCTGCATGTGCTGTGGCGTCCCACGTGTTGCAGACTTGCGAGCGGCTGTCCGGGCCCCAGTAGTCTCTTCAGTGAGTATATCCTGGTTCGGGTCTGGGAATCTTTGATGGGTGGATGCAGATATGCCGATGCAATGGGTAACTGGCGACGATCTTGTGGATTCAATCGATTGTGCATAGACCAGACCACACTGAATTGTTATCTCTCGGCGTTCCACGTGTCTGCTAAGTCACCGATCCCTCTCCCGATTGATTTTGTAGGTATTACTGAAGCGCTCCAGTTTCTAGGTTTGTTTGATAAAGTTGCTTGTTTATTTCATGAAAAATCTTTACCTATTTCTCAATAGGGTTTAGGTCAGGTGATGCAGGGAGACATGTAATTATTATTTCATCTTTAAGGCCTTTATTGGCTAGCCATTCAGTGGAGTACTTGTATGACACATTGTCCTGCAGAAAAAAAGTTTTTGGTGAAATATGCTTGAAGAAAGTGTCTTCTAAAAACTGGCGACAGGTTTTTTTTAGTTGATTTTTGAATCCATCCTCAACTAGCTCATATTTAATGATACCAGCCCATTACAGTTCTTCACCTCCACCTTGCTGGAGTAGAAATGAAACTCTGTACCTGTTACCAATCCAATAATTTTAGAAAAGATGACCCTTTTTGGCACAGAATATTTCAAAAGTAAACATAAGTTAATAGACGAAGGCTATAACAATTCTGTTTTTGGCGTAATTATTTGTTTTCTTACTTTCTAAAAAATAACCTTTATTTTATTCTTTTAAATTAAAAACAAAGTCATATAATAAATCTATATATACAGTACAGACCAAAAGTTTGGACACACCTTCTCATTCAAAGAGTTTTCTTTATTTTCATGACTATGAAGGCATCAAAACTATGAATTAACACATGTGGAATTATATACATAACAAACAAGTGTGAAACAACTGAAAATATGTGATATTCTAGGTTCTTCAAAGTAGCCACCTTTTGCTTTGATTACTGCTTTGCACACTCTTGGCATTCTCTTGATGAGCTTCAAGAGGTAGTCACCTGAAATGGTCTTCCAACAGTCTTGAAGGAGTTCCCAGAGATGCTTAGCACTTGTTGGCCCTTTTGCCTTCACTCTGCGGTCCAGCTCCCCCCAAACCATCTCGATTGGGTTCAGGTCCGGTGACTGTGGAGGCCAGGTCATCTGGCGCAGCACCCCATCACTCTCCTTCACTGTCAAATAGCCCTTACTTTCAAAGTTTTCCCAATTTTTCGGCTGACTGACTGACCTTCATTTCTTAAAGTAATGATGGCTACTCGTTTTTCTTTACTTAGCTGCTTTTTTCTTGCCATAATACAAATTCTAACAGTCTATTCAGTAGGACTATCAGCTGTGTATCCACCTGACTTCTCCTCAACGCAACTGATGGTCCCAACCACATTTATAAGGCAAGAAATCCCACTTATTAAACCTGACAGGGCACACCTGTGAAGTGAAAACCATTTCAGGGGACTACCTCTTGAAGCTCATCAAGAGAATGCCAAGAGTGTGCAAAGCAGTAATCAAAGCAAAAGGTGGCTACATTGAAGAACCTAGAATATGACATATTTTCAGTTGTTTCACACTTGTTTGCTATGTATATAATTCCACATGTGTTAATTCATAGTTTTGATGCCTTCAGTGTGAATCTACAATTTTCATAGTCATGAAACTAAAGAAAACTCTTTGAATGAGAAGGTGTGTCCAAACTTTTGGTCTGTACTGTATATATGTGTGTTCCTTTTTGCAAAAGCCTTAGATAATAATAAAAAAGTAAAAAAAAAACATTAGTGTGTTATTTTTTCATTTGCTCATTTATTCCATTCTTCTGTATGTTTAAGTGGTATTGATATTTGGAACTAGGTCTATTACATTGGTGGTTTGTGTTAGTTTTCACATATCACCACTTTAATAGTAGGGATTTGTCTTTTTTATCTTATTTAACAACAGGTAGCAACTGCTTTGTTAAAGATCCCTTTTCCATATTTTCTAAATACTCTACTTATTTCCTAAGTGTGCTAGAAAGTCAAAACAATTGCTTGCTTTTTGTTGGCGACATTGTTTATTATTAGTAAGATTGTTTGCTACACTATTCGTCTTACTTGATATCTAAACTGCTGTTCTATTGCTGGTACCCTGCTCTAATAGAGCTATTTTTTATCCTACAATCTATTCTCTGAATCTCCTCCATTTAAGTTCTCAATTCTATTTAGTTTTTATTTTATCTTCAAACTCAGTTTGATACAGGGGGACTCTTGCAGTTCGGACCCCTTATTTCACAACACTAATGCATTGTATTAAAAAGTGATTAGAGCTCCACCGACCTGTTTCACCACATATGTGGCATATTCAGGGGTTAGGAGCTTATGAAGCAAATGAAAAAATAACACACTAATCTTTTTTTAAATGTTTTATAATTATCTAAGGCTTTTGCAAAAATATAGAGCATATATATATATATATATTTATTATATGGCTTTGTGTTTATTTTAAAATAATAAAATAGGAGGTTATTTTTTTTAAAAAGTAAGAAAACAAATAATTTGGCCAAAAACAGAATTGGTAGAGCCTTTGGCTTTTGACTTATGTTACCAATTCAGCCATAGGCTCATCCATCTTGTTTGTCAAGAGTCATTCTCATCTCACTAGTATATAAAAACTTTGAAAAATCTTTCAGATATTTCCTGGTCCAGTCTTGATGTTTCAACTTAAGTGGT
>NW_024400774.1:0-22069 GCF_905171765.1 Bufo bufo | reverse complement strand
AGTCACCTCTCTTTTGACGGTTTGGTAGAAGAGATCAGGAAGGAGGAAGTTATCCTGGCGGTGGAAGGGTTAGCTCTGAAGAAGTCGCCAGGCCCGGATGGCTTAACATCCGAGTTTTATAAGACCTTTAAGGACTCTTTATGTCCCCTCTTGACTGAGGTATTCAATGAGTGTTTATCCTCGGGCACTCTGCCTCAGTCAATGAGGAGGTCAGCTCTGATCCTTCTATCAAAGGGTAAAGATCCGAACCGTATTGAGAACTGGCGTCCCATAGCACTTCTTAATACGGACAGAAAGATTCTGGCCAAGATACTTTTTAATAGGCTGGTAAAATTTGCACCCCAACTCCTTTCGGCGGCTCAGCATTGCTCGGTTCCAGGCCGCAGGACTTTTAGTGCTGTACTCGGTGTCCGAGAGGCAGTGGAACAGAGTAGAGCAGGCCACTGGAGGGGGTACATGCTGTCCTTAGATCAAGCAAAGGCGTTTGATCGGGTGAACCATGAGTACCTCTGGTCGGTTCTTCTAAAGTATCACCTGCCGGGGGGGTTTGTCGATTGGTTAAAGATCTTGTATGCAGGGGCAGAGAGTTTCCCGCTTGTGAACGGTTGGTCTGGCTGCTCTTTTGAGGTAGGCGTCTGGCGTCCGCCAGGGTTGTCCTTTAAGCCCGCTTTAATACGTGTTCGCGATTGATCCCTTTCTTAAGCGGATCGATCGTGGACCGTTGGCGGGAGTCAGGATGGATCGGGAGGCGCAGGAAGCCCACTCTGAGGGTAGTAGCGTACTGCTGCCGATGTCACCATTTCGTATCCACAAGAGGGGAGGCGGCGTACGTGATGTCTTAAGTGGACGCCTACTCGACGGCATCCGGGTCCATGATCAATCGGGATAAGTGTGAGAGTCTCTGGCTGGGATGGGGTGATCCAGTTTTTGATCTCCCGGACACCCCTCCAGGCCCAAGTCGTCAGCCAAAGTCCTAGGCATCCATTTTGGCCATGGGGATTATCCCACTCAAAATTGGGACGGACAGGCTTAAGATCGCCTGCTCAGAAGGTCGACCAGTGGAAGGAGTTGGTCTTTGACCTCAGGGAAAGGGTAAACCTGATCAAGGCCTACTTACTCCCTTTGCTTATCTATTTGGGTAGCGTGTGTATCTTGCCAGAGCCTCTCTGGACTCGGGTTTATAGTCTGTTCTTCCAGCTCTTATGGGGAATAGACTGAACCTGATCAAGAGAGAAGTGACTTACGCAGCGAGGAGACTAGGGGGGTTATCTATGGTCAACCCCGTGGTGTTTCTTGTAAACACCTTTTGTTAAAGCGAATCTGGCGAACCTCTGGATGGAGAGGGCTTCTCCGTGGGTAGTCTCCTGCCGGGGGTGGTTTCGGCCTTTCTTCCAGGAATGGGAGACAGGAGAGCATGTGAAGGACTATGTACGCCTCACGGATATCTTCCGACTTACGTCACCCCGATTCTGAAGGTGATCCGCCGGTGGGGTTGGAGTTGAGGGAGATCAGGACTCTGTCAAGGAGGTCCCTTGACGAGAGGGTCTTGTTGTCCCACTTCCAGAAGCCCCTGGCCCTCAGGGATTGCCCAAGCCGGGATCTAGACAAGGGGTTACAGTTGCTAAATTCTGCAAGGATCCCCTTGAAGTTTTGGGACTTGGGCTTGGCGCTGCTTTCACGGGAGGCTGTATGTGAGGGACAAACTTAAAGTACAGGAACTCTGATGAAAGGGGTTGTCCCGGGAGGAGTGTGGCTCCATACTGGAAAGTATGGATCACTTCCTGCTTCAGTGTCCCTTTAATACAGAGGTATACCAACGGGTGGGAGCTTCCATTGGCTGGCCTAGGCTAGCCAGCCTCTCCTACGCGGAGTGGGCTTATGGAGGGCTCAGAGACATTGGTAGAAGGGATCTGTGCACATGTTTTTTAGTCAGTATAGTGGTTAGGTTCTACACGTGGAATGCACGGTGCTTAGTTTCAACGCAGCAGAAAGTCCTCCCAGTGGACGAGGTATGTAGGAACATTCTGGGTGACCTGGTGAAGGTGCGTTCTTTGGAGTATGAGAGACTGGGCACCAGTAGGGCCTCTCTCCTCTGGAGAGGCTTTGCTTTTAGCGTGCCCTAGCCTAGTCATACGTGTCCTGGTGGTGGGCTGATGCTTTCACCGTAGACTTTTGTTTTGTGGGATGTTGAGCTTTGAAGAAATGCTTACAGAGACCTAGCTTGGGCCTTCGGGTATTTCTGTATATTTGAATATTTTGCAGTGTGTGTTAAATAGTTATGTTGTTTATGTTGTTTTTAGGATAGAATGAGTTGGGGCTAGTTAGGTTGGGTGGGTGAGGGAAGGGGTCTTTTATTTGTGCTTTTAAGTGTTTTATGTGTGTATTGAAGTGGGGAGGCCTGCATCTAGCCCTGGACTATGCGGACATGGGTGGACATGGGGCGAGGGGCTAGATGTGGTTGGTGGAGGTAGGGCTGGCCTCGGACTATGCGGACACGAGAGAGACGAGAGGCGGAGGTCAGCCTTGGGTGATGGGTGAAGGGTGATGGAGTAGGTAGTGGGGGTTAGGGCTAGATTAGGGAGGTGAGGTTTGTTTTGCCTTATGTGTTATATTAGTAAAAAGGTAATAGAAAAAAAATAAAAAAAATTGGTGATGGGAAAAAAAAAAATATATATATATATATATATATTTTTTGTTTGTTTTCTATTATTATTATTATTATTGTTTTATTAGTCTTATTTGCGTTTTTGTTTTATTGACGAGTAGTCAAGTTTTTCCTTTTGGGTTTTATAGCTGAACCGGCTAAGTAAGTTTCATTTCATTTTTAGCATTTGTATATAGTTTGTATATAGTTTTTTATAGGGTATTGGTATGAATGTGAGTATGAGTGAGGCTGGGCCAGCTGAAAAGCTGTTCTGTTTTGTTTTTCTTGTCTGAAAAGTTTTGTATTTTTCTAATAAAAAAAGAGTTCCCATAGCAGAGAATCTGGCTTCATGTCAGCAGAGAATCAGTCTTCATGTCATAGCAGAGAATCATGCTTCACGTCACCCAACATTGGAACAGTCCATTGTCATATAATTTAGGCCCCGACACCCAGACAGAGGAAGAGGTCCCATAACAGAGATTCAGGCTTCGTGTCAGCGACTCAGCAGAGAATCAGTCTTCATGTCATAGCAGAGAATCAGGCTTCATGTCACCCACCACTGGAACAGGCCACTGTCAGATATTTTTAGGCCCCGGCACCCAGACAGAGGAGAGGTTCTTTCAACTTTGGGTTGCCCCGCAATATAATGGTAAAATGAAAATAAAAATAGGATTGAATGAGGAAGTGCACTGGAGTACAATAATATATGGTTAAGGGGAGGTAGTTAATGTCTAATCTGCACAAGGGATGGACAGGTCCTGTGGGATCCATGCCTGGTTCATTTTTATGAACGTCAGCTTGTCCACATTGGCTGTAGACAGGCGGCTGCGTTTGTCTGTAATGACGCCCCCTGCCGTGCTGAATACACGTTCAGACAAAACGCTGGCCGCCGGGCAGGCCAGCACCTCCAAGGCATAAAAGGCTAGCTCTGGCCACGTGGACAATTTGGAGACCCAGAAGTTGAATGGGGCCGAACCATCAATCAGTACGTGGAGGGGTGTGCACACGTACTGTTCCACCATGTTAGTGAAATGTTGCCTCCTGCTAACACGTTCCGTATCAGGTGGTGGTGCAGTTAGCTGTGGCGTGGTGACAAAATTTTTCCACATCTCTGCCATGCTAACCCTGCCCTCAGAGGAGCTGGCCGTGACACAGCTGCGTTGGCGACCTCTTGCTCCTCCTCTGCCTTCGCCTTGGGCTTCCACTTGTTCCCCTGTGACATTTGGGAATTGTCTCAGTAGCGCGTCTACCAACGTGCGCTTGTACTCGCGCATCTTCCTATCACGCTCCAGTGCAGGAAGTAAGGTGGGCACATTTACTTTGTACCGTGGATCCAGCAGGGTGGCAACCCAGTAGTCCGCACACGTTAAAATGTGGGCAACTCTGCTGTCGTTGCGCAGGCACTGCAGCATGTAGTCGCTCATGTGTGCGAGGCTGCCCAGAGGTAAGGACAAGCTGTCCTCTGTGGGAGGCGTATCGTCATCGTCCTGCGTTTCCCCCCAGCCACGCAACAGTGATGGGCCCGAGCTGCATTGGGTGCCACCCCGCTGTGAACATGCTTCATCCTCATCCTCCTCCACCTCCTCCTCATCCTCGTCCTCCTCGTCCTCCAGTAGTGGGCCCTGTCTGGCCACATTTGTACCTGGCCTCTGCTGTTGCAAAAAAACTCCCTCTGAGTCACTTCAAAGAGACTAGACTGAAAGTGCTAAAAATGACCCCTCTTCCTCCTCCTCCTGGGCCACCTCCTCTTCCATCATCGCCCTAATTGTTTTCTCAAGGAGACATAGAAGTGGTATTGTAACGCTGATAACGGCGTCATCGCCACTGGCCATGTTGGTGGAGTACTCGAAACAGCGCAACAGGGCACACAGGTCTCGCATGGAGGCCCAGTCATTGGTGGTGAAGTGAGGCTGTTCCGCAGTGCGACTGACCAGTGCGTGCTGCAGCTGAAACTCCACTATGGCCGGCTGCTGCTCGCAGTCTGTCCAGCATGTGCAAGGTGGAGTTCCACCTGGTGGGCACGTCGCATATGAGGCGGTGAGCGGGAAGGCCGAAGTTACGCTGTAGCGCAGACAGGCGAGCAGCGGCAGGATGTGAACGCCGGAAGCGCGAACAGACGGCCCGCAGATTATGCAGCAGTTCTGACATGTCGGGGTAGTTGTGAATGAACTTCTGCACCACCAAATTCAGCACATGCGCCAGGCAAGGGATGTGCGTCAAACCGGCTAGTCCCAGAGCTGCAACGAGATTTCGCCCATTATCGCACACCACCAGGCCGGGCTTGAGGCTCACCGGCAGCAACCACTCGTCGGTCTGTTGTTCTATACCCCGCCACAACTCCTGTGCGGTGTGGGGCCTGTCCCCCAAACATATGAGTTTCAGAATGGCCTGCTGATGTTTACCCCGGGCTGTGCTGAAGTTGGTGGTGAAGGTGTGTGGCTGACTGGATGAGCAGGTGGAAGAAGAGGAGGAGGAAGCCGAGTTGGAGGAGGAGGCGACAGGTGGCAAAGAATGTTGCCCTGCGATCCTTGGCGGCGGAAGGACATGCGCCAAACAGCTCTTCGCCTGGGGCCCAGCCGCCGCTACATTTACCCAGTGTGCAGTTAGGGAGATATAGCGTCCCTGGCCGTGCTAACTGGTCCACGTTTCTGTGGTTAGGTGGACCTTGCCACAGATGGCGTTGCGCAGTGCACACTTGATTTTATCGGATACTTGGTTGTGCAGGGAAGGCACGGCTCTCTTGGAGAAGTAGTGTCGGCTGGGAACAACATACTGTGGGACAGCAAGCGACATGAGCTGTTTGAAGCTGTCTGTGTCCACCAGCCTGAATGACCCGTGGCGTCGCCAGGGGGGGGCCAGAGGGGGCCACGGCCCCCCTACATCAAGCTGTGCCCCCCATGTGCCCCCCCAACTAAAATGTCCCTTATTCATTTTGGTACTAGTGTTGGTCTCATGGTCTGTGCTGCCTGCTGCGCTGCTGTGCACTGTGTAGGCACTGCTACCTGACATCTTCTTAAGTTCACACATCTCAGTCTGGTGATCTGACTGAGTCTCGGTGCCCGGGTGCCGTACTGCCGTTGCGGTCTCTGACTGTCTCACTCGTCTCTTCTAGTCTCACTCTCCACCCACCGCCATCGCACCGCGTCCTCAGCCCTGCCCCCAGCCCCGACTGGCCCCGCCCCCCGCTGGCCCCGCCCCCAGCCCCATACCAGTTGAGTCAGAGTCAGACTCAGTGGCAGTGCTGTGCATAAATCAGCGCGCCGCTAGTCGAGACTAGCTCAGCCGGCCCCCTGGCAGCAGTGGGGGCGGCGCTCCTGCTCCTCCTTTTAGGCGGCGGAGGCAGCCTGGCCTGGGCCAGGCGCGTGACGTCACCGTGAGCAGCCCGCCCACTGCCTGTAGTCCTTGCTTAAAGGGCTTCTACCACCAGATTTGGTCCTATTTAGCTGACTGACACTAGCGATGTGCTAGTGTCAGCAGTCCATAACAGTGTTCTTACTTATCATGTGTCACCTTAAAAACATACTTTTATAGATATGCTAATGAGCCTCTAGGTGCTATGTGGGCGTCTATTCAGCACCTAGAGGCTCCGTCCACTAACCATTTCAGGCGCCCATCGAGTCCCTCCAGCCCGCCCCGCTCCTGTTGATTGACGTGAAACTTCTTTGTATCTCGTACCAATTCCCACGCCTGCGCCGTGCGCTTCTGTATTCGGTGCAGGCGCAGTGAGTGAATGCCGCGCTCCTGGTGCCGGCTTCCTCATTGTAACGTAGTTGGCGCAGGCACAGTGAGGAAGCCGGCGCCGGGAGAATACAGAAGCGCAAGGCGCAGGCCGGGAATTGGTACGAGATACTGAGAAGTTTAACGTCAATCAACAGGAGCGGGGCGGGCTGGAGGGACGCGATGGGCGGCTGAAATGGTCAGTAGACGGAGCCTCTAGGTGCTGAATAGACGCCCACATAGCACCTAGAGGCTCATTAGCATATCTATAAAAGTATGTTTTTAAGGTGACACATGATAAGTAAGAAGACTTATGGACTGCTGACACTAGCACATCGCTAGTGTCAGTCAGCTAAATAGGACCAAATCTGGTGGTAGAAGCCCTTTAAGCCAGCCAGGGCCAGACGAGACTAGAGACTGACTGAGACAGACGAGACAGTGTGTGGCGTGGCCCTACCGATACCGAACAGACAGACTGGACTGAGACTGACCTAGTGGTGACGGTGTGTAGCAACTTGCAAGCAGGACACTCAGGTTAACTTAATAATATAAGGTACTACAACTTACAGGTAGTGACTGAGTGGACTGACTAAGTCTCTTTCTATTCTAAGGCTACTTTCACACTTGCGGCAGTGTGATCGGGCGGGCAGTCCCGTCGTCGGAACTGCCCGCCGGATTCGCTGATCTGCCGCTGACTGAAAGCATTTGTGAGGCGGATCCGGATGCGGATCCGTCTCACAAATGCATTGCAAGGACGGATCTGTCTCTCCGCTTGTCATGCGGACATACGGATCCGTCTTGTACATTTTTTCACATTTTTACCGGTCTGCGCATGCGCAGGCCAGAAGGACGGATCCGGCATTCTAGTATTCTAATAGATTCCTATGGGAAAAAATGCCGGATCCGGTGTTCAGGCAAGTCTTCCGTTTTTTTCGCCGGAGAGAATACCGTAGCATGCTGCGGTTTTCTCTTTTGCCTGATCAGTCAAAACGACTGAACTGAAGACATCCTGATGCAAACTGAACGGATTACTCTCCATTCAGAATGCATGGGGATAAAACTGATCAGTTCTTTTCCGGTATTGAGCCCCTGTGACAGAACTCTATGCCGGAAAAGAAAAACGCTAGTGTGAAAGTACCCTAACTAAAGAGATTAGATCTGACTCTGACTGAGTCTGAGAGGAGAGCTGGCTGGCGGCTGCCCCTGAATCTTCCTGATTTAAAAGTTAAAAGGGTTCTGCACTTTCATTTAACTGATGATCTATACTCTGGATAGATCATCAGCTTCTGATCGGTGGGGGTCCCGGGTCAGACACTCGGGACCCCCGCCGATCAGCTGTTTGAGAAGGCAGCGGCGCTCCAGTAGCTCCGCGGCCTTCTCACTGTTTACCACCGGCCCAGTGATGTCACGAGTTACGACTAGTATCAACTAGCGTGGGCGCGACTAAGCTCCATTCAAGTGAACAGAGCTTAGTTGTGCTCAGGCTAGTTGATACTAATCGTGACGTCACTGGGCCAGCGGTAAACAGTGAGAAGGCCGCGGAGCTACTGGAGCGTCGCTGCCTTCTCAAACAGCTGATCGGCGGGGGTCCCAGGTGTCGGACCCCCGCCGATCAGAAGCTGATGATCTATCCAGAGGATAGATCATCAGTTAAATGAAGTGCAGAACCCCTTTAAAGTTAATGTCAGTGCAGCCTGGATGATTACAGTGTTTACTACGTTACCGTTTAGAGAAATCATGTTCCAATGTGAGCGGTGGGGAGGGTGATCTGTGGTCTGTGGATCTCATGAGTCATTACACTGTTATAGGGGGGAGGGATCTGTGGATGATACTCTTATAGTGTTATAGGGAGGGGGATCGGGGGTCTGTGGATGTCATGACACTGTTACGGGGGGGGGGAATCTGTAGATGACACTGTTATAGGGAGGGGGATCTGTAAATGACACGGTTATTGGGGGGGGGGGGTCTGTAAATGACATGGTTATTGGGGGAGGAATCTGTGCCACTTTGTGGATGACACTGTTAGGCTCCATTCAGACATCAGAAATCATGTTGTTCATTTGGTTTACTACGAGTTGCAATAAAAACAAAAACTAAAATTTGTATCTTGTGTTTCTTTGTTTTCTTTAAAAATTGCAGTAGGAGGTTATTGTTTTATTCATTATTTTATAGGAATGTACTAAATATATATTTTTAATACTGAGTACAAGTACTTCAGGTGCTCGCCGATAGCGATACTATCGGGTCATGCCATGTGACAAAGAGAAGGGGACTTGACACAGCCGGTAGATGCTGGAATTGGAGTAATTCCAGCATGCCCAGGCAGCTAGGACATGTTGAAATCTGAGTAATTGGGGTTTTTCTTCCCTATTGCGGTTTTAGGTATTGGGTAAAGTATCGCAGCATTTCTAAGCATACTTGTGTAAATGTATCGTTGTTATAGCTGCCCCCCCCTACTTTTATCCTGGCCCCCAGTGTGCCCCCCCAAAATTTGAAAGCTAGAGACGCCACTGTGAATGACAGCATTTCATAGGCCAGTAGTTTAGAAATGCTGGCATTCAGGACCAGGGATCGAGGGTGGCTAGGTGGGAATTTACGCTTTCTCTCAAATGTTTGTGAGATGGAGAGCTGAACGCTGCCGTGTGACATGGTTGAGATGCTTGGTGACGGAGGTGGTGGTGGTGTTGGTGGTACATCCTCTGTTTGCTGGGCGGCAGGTGCCAACGTTCCTCCAGAGGCGGAGGAAGAGGCCGAGGCGGCAGCAGCAGAAGAGGTAGCAGGGGGAGCCTGAGTGACTTCCTTGTTTTTAAGGTGTTTACTCCACTGCAGTTCATGCTTTGCATGCAGGTGCCTGGTCATGCAGGTTGTGCTAAGGTTCAGAACGTTAATGCCTCGCTTCAGGCTCTGATGGCACAGCGTGCAAACCACTCGGGTCTTGTCGTCAGCACATTGTTTGAAGAACTGCCACGCCAGGGAACTCCTTGAAGCTGCCTTTGGGGTGCTCGGTCCCAGATGGCGGTGGCCAGTAGCAGACGGACTCTCTTGGCGGCGGGTGTTCTGCTTTTGCCCACTGCTCCCTCTTTTGCTACGCTGTTGGCTCGGTCTCACCTCTGCCTCTTCCTCCGAATTCTGAAAGTCAGTGGCACGACCTTCATTCCATGTGGGGTCTAGGACCTCATCGTCCCCTGCATCGTCTTCCACCCAGTCTTCCTCCCTGACCTCCTGTTCAGTCTGCACACTGCAGAAAGACGCAGCAGTTGGCACCTGTGTTTCCTCATCATCAGAGATGTGCTGAGGTGGTATTCCCATGTCCTCATCATTAGGAAACATAAGTGGTTGTGCGTTAGTGCATTCTATCTCTTCCACCCCTGGGGAAGGGCTAGGTGGTCTTCAAACAGCATAAGAGACTGCTGCATAACTTGAGGCTCAGACAGTTTCCCTGATATGCATGGGGGTGATGTGACAGACTGATGGGCTTGGTTTTCATGCGCCATCTGTGCGCTTTCTGCAGAAGACTGGGTGGGAGATAATGTGAACGTGCTGGATCCACTGTCGGCCACCCAATTGACTAATGCCTGTACCTGCTCAGGCCTTACCATCCTTAGAACGGCATTGGGCCCCACCAAATATTGCTGTAAATTCTGGCGTCTACTGGGACCTGAGGTAGTTGGTTCACTAGGACGTGTGGCTGTGGCAGAACGGCCACGTCCTCTCCCAGCACCAGAGGGTCCACTAACACCACCACGACCATGTCCACGTCTGCGTCCCTTACTAGATGTTTTCCTCATTGTTACCGTTCACCACAATAAGAAAAAAATTATTTGGCCCAATGTATTAAATTCAAATTCAGGCCTTTTTTTACAGGCACCTAACACTATCTGGCTATCTATTTAGGTACTGTATTACACTAATACAGGCACAACAGTAACGACAGATTTAGCTAAATATAAATTTGAGGCCTATTATTTAGGTGCTGGGTGACAGGTATACGTTTACGGACAGAATTAGACTTGGATATGCACAGTAGCGTGTGTGTGAAGTTATTGAGAATGACCCTATCAGCACCTTGAATCTAATATACCCTTTTAGGGATAGATTTAAAGTAGGCCTGATACAGCAGAAACCACTTATTTAGAAAATTGCTAGGTTGGGAATTGTATTTCAACCCAGAACAAAAAATGTGCTTTGACGGACACAAAATAACTTGAGCAGCTACAGCAATAGCCACAGATTTAGCTGAATATAAATTTGAGGCCTATTATTTAGGCGCTGGGTGACAGGTATACGTTTACAGACAGAATTAGACTTGGATATGCACAGTAGCGTGTGTGTGAAGTTATTGAGAATGACCCCATCAGCACTTTGAATCTAATATACCCTTTTAGGGATAGATTTAAAGTAGGCCTGATACAGCAGAAACCACTAATTTAGAAAATTGCTAGGTTGGGAATTGTATTTCAACCCAGAACAAAAACTGTGCTTTGACGGACACAAAATAACTTGAGCAGCTACAGCAATAGCCACAGATTTAGCTGAATATAAATTTGAGGCCTATTATTTAGGCGCTGGGTGACAGGTATACGTTTACGGACAGAATTAGACTTGGATATGCACAGTAGTGTGTATGTGAAGTTATTGAGAATGACCCTATCAGCACCTTGAATCTAATATACCCTTTTAGGGATAGATTTAAAGTAGGCCTGATACAGCAGAAACCACTAATTTAGAAAATTGCTAGGTTGGGAATTGTATTTCAACCAGAACAAAAACTGTGCTGTGACGGACACAAAATAACTTGAGCAGCTACAGCAATAGCCACAGATTTAGCTGAATATAAATTTGAGGCCTATTATTTAGGCGCTGGGTGACAGGTATACGTTTACGGACAGAATTAGACTTGGATATGCACAGTAGTGTGTGTGTGAAGTTATTGAGAATGACCCTATCAGCACCTTGAATCTAATATACCCTTTTAGGGATAGATTTAAAGTAGGCCTGATACAGCAGAAACCACTAATTTAGAAAATTGCTAGGTTGGGTTGGGAATTGTATTTCAACCAGAACAAAAACTGTGCTTTGACGGACACAAAATAACTTGAGCAGCTACAGCAATAGCCACAGATTTAGCTGAATATAAATTTGAGGCCTATTATTTAGGCGCTGGGTGACAGGTATACGTTTACGGACAGAATTTGACTTGGATATGCACAGTAGCGTGTGTGTGAAGTTATTGAGAATGACCCTATCAGCACCTTGAATCTAATATACCCTTTTAGGGATAGATTGAAATAACCACACTATTGATGGTTAAATGGACTTGGTGGCAGCTTGCACCTGATGTAGGATATAGCCAAAAAATAACCACACTATTGATGGTTAAATGGACTTGGTGGCAGCTTGCCCTTGATGTAGGATATAGCCAAAAATAACCACACTATTGATGGTTAAATGCACTTGGTGACAGCTTGCCCCTGATGTAGGATATAGCAAAAAATAACCACACTATTGATGGTTAAATGGACCTGGTGGCAGCTTGTGCTGGCGCGCCACAAGCCACAAAATGGCCGCCGATCACCCCAGAAAAAAGTGACTGAAAAACGCTCTGGGCAGCCTAAAAACAGTGAGCAATTGAATAGCAGCAGTTCAATGATCCACAGCTGTAGATCGATCACTGTCTTATAAGGCTATGTTCACATCTGCGTTCAGGCTCTCCGTTCCTGTAGTCCGTCCGGAAGTAGAAAAAAAAATCAAAAAACGGATCCGTTCAACCTCCCATAGAAACTAATTGACGTATGTAAGCATACGTTTGACTCCGTTAGTTGGTAATACGTTCGGAATACGTTTTTTCAGACGGAAAACAAAATCCTGCTTGCAGGATTTTTTTCTACGTTCAGAAAAGCGGATTCTTGACGGAGCGTCCATTCACGTTCATTGTAGTAAATGAGAAACGGATTGTTACATTTTTCTTTCGCGGACATAACGTACCTATAGTACGTTTTTTTTGTTTCTGAACATGCGCAGAACAAACAGGAACTTACAAACGAAGACAGGAAAACAAGGGAGTGTCATGTGACAGTCACGTGAGCGCTACTCCTCACCATTTCTGAAGGCTGATGTGCAAGTTGGAGAAAGTCTCTTGAAAAGGGTATGAATTGATGCAATTGAATAGTATTTACTTCGATCATCTACTGGGGCATGTTATTTGGCTACTGGGGGCTAATATCTTGAAACTGTGGATGCTATTTGGCACATGGGGGATGTTATTTGTCTTTTGTGAGATGCTATTACGCTACTGGGACATTATTTGGCTATTGGGGGCAAATATTTTGAAACTGTGGATGCTATAAGGCTACTGGGGAATGCTATAAGGCTACTGGGGAATGCTATAAGGCTAGCGTGGGCCGGATGACAGTCATTAGGATCTAATCTGCCGTCTGATTTTGTGTGGGTCATTCACAATGTAGTCTGGTCTGTGTATGTTGCAAAAGTCAAATTGCAATAGGGGGTAGATATAATTTTAAGGAACAGAGGATAAATTTTGTGTTTTGACTAATCCCTGTTTTAACCCTTGTTGCATCTTGTGCCAATGTGTATGTTTAAATATGTCTATAAGCTCTTGTCTATAATGGTTCTGTAACGTTTTCAGATGTCTTCGGTTCTCCTTCGGTTGGCAGTCGAAGTACTCCATCCTTTCACATGCAGGTAAAATTCTTTAAATAAAAATATACTATTAATGATCCAAATAATAAATATGTTTGAACCACAATACATATTTATATATTTCAGGGACACTCCGACACTGAATCCTCTGCTGGCGAGGAATTGCGTTTTTCTCCTGAACCAATGGAGTCAGTAAGTGTGGAATGTTATATTTAGATTTTTTGGTTTCTACACATCCATAATTGGTACAATGGATATAAACTCGAAAGGTACATGATTTGCCAACACCGCAAAAGGATAGATAGGCCAATGTATTGGCAACAAGATTTGAAAGAGGCATTTTGGTTGCTGCAGGGCAGGCAGACGGCAATTTTCAATGAATACAAAACTGTGTTTGTTTTTCAGACACAGGAGGGTACACATTCCATTGAAAATCTGCGAAGTAGACGTCATAACGACGAGGATGTGAGTATCTATACTTAGGTTTTCTAAAGTAATCAAATGTCTTTTGTGATAACTATATTATTTATTAGGACACAAACAGGCAAAGTGAAAATCCATCACCAGTTCAAAAAAGAACTTCCAGGCGTGGTGGTCGCGGACAACGTGGTCGTGGCAGTCGTCGTGGACGTGTAGGCCGTGTGAGTAGGCACATGTGCTGTGATGTGAGCTGTCCACACTGCCCCCAGTATACAGTATCTTATATCACCTATAAGATAACGTGGCCATCATACCTCAAATTTTTTTAATTATTAGAACAAATGACCGTGAGGATTGGAGACATTTGTTTTACCCAAACAAAAATCTAAGTGTTGCTTATCCCATAATGGACATACCATGAACAGGGGCTACTCTCTTATTAATTTAAAAGCAATGACCCGCTCGCCCAGTCTACATCTTTATAGCCGTTCACACCCAAAGATCAAATACAAGGAAACCAAAAAAAAATTTATATTTTTTTTATTAAAACCAAAGATGCAGTGGGCAGTGGTGGCACATGCAACATATTTGCTTAGAAGTTTTATCAAAAAGACTTAAGTGCTATTGGAATTGCAGGTAGCTTTTTAAGGTAATGATAACATTTGTTTTAAACCAAATAGGCTAGACAGCAAGAATTGGACGAGGAAGATAGGGAATTTCTCCCAATCATAAACTGTGAGCTGCTAATACAGCTAGTAGAAGCAAGGCCAGCTCTATGGGACCAAACAGACCCCAAACACTCGGACCACAACACGACTCGTCGACAATGGCAAGAGGTCTATGCCAATGTGGTTCCCACATGGAACGATTTGAGCCGTCAGGCTCAAAAAAATTGTGGTACATTAATTTCATTCCTTTTGTTAAATCATTTGGTTTTAGAAGATTTGATAGTGATGTTTCTAGTTGGAAGAATAGTGAAGTGAGCATAAGTTTTCTGTTCGGAAAACTTTGTTTCAACAACTGATACAGCCAATTCAGGTACCGCGAAAAAAATGGCAACAGTTTTTTATGCAATCCGATGTCAACAGAAAATAATATATATAGCATTATATACGGTTATTATAATTGTTCTTTATTTTCTAGCTGAAATCATATCAACACGCTGGAGGTCAATACGCGATAGGTTTATGCGTGACCTCAATCATGAACGAACGGCGCCAAGTGGTTCCGGTCCTTCTCAGAGGAAAGCTTACCAATATGCACCACATCTTCAATTTCTTCAACGTTGTTTTCAGCAGCGCATGTGAGTGAAATATCCTAAAGAGAAGCAAAAAATAAAATTATGAATATAGAAATTATACCTTTTATTTCCCTATCTATTATAGGACTCATTCAAGCACACTCCCTCCTGAAGCAGAACCTCTTGAACATGAGGAATCAACAGAACAATTGTCTGGACGATCTACCGATCAAACTTCGTTACCATCTCAGTCACAGGATTCTGCTCATGAGTCGCGCGGCCGCCAAACTGAGACATGTGCTCAGATTGAAGATACTCGACAGTTCATTTCTTCTGCCTTTGACCGAGTTTTAAGTAGGCCGAGGCCAGTTCGAAGACCACATAGAGTCTTTGAGGATCTTGCACTGATCTTCCGAGATTGTTTATTAAAAATAGAGGAGGAGCAAACTCGGTATAAGCAAGAGTTAACTTCCATGATCAATCATGTCGAGGTAGTTTGTCGTCCAGAACCCCTTAACCCTAATCAGCAGTTTCTATTAACGTTAAGTCATTGGATGGACAGCATGACTCCAGAGCAGAATTGTGATTGTCGAGTGACATTGATCAAAACTGTTTGGAATATTAAACACCCACCACCCTCTCAATTTGTTCCTCTGGCTCAGTCGTATCCCCCAGCCACCTCCTACCCAACATCCATGACTTCTCCACCTGCTCACTCATACTCTGAGCCACATATCGCTCCCCAGTCACAAAACTTTCAACAGTCTCAACAGTCACAAAACTTTCAACAGTCACAAAACTTACCCCTATCCCAAAACTTTCAACAATCACAAAACTTTTCCCATTCACAAGACTTTAGCCAGTCCCAAAACTTTCCCCCATCCAACACTTTACCTACGTACCACAACTTCCCACAGGCCCAAAACGTAGGCACTGCACAAAAATTTCCAGCTTTACAGAACTTTTCATCAACATCCCACATCTTTATTCCATCCCAAAGCCATCCACCGTACCAAAGACAACCTACGTCCAACCAATACTCAACGTCTCACACATTTCCACCTTCTTTCAGCCAATCCCAATCACAGCTACCTTCCTATGTCTCTGCACAAACACCTTTCCAATCCAAAAGCACTGGAAGTTCCCAAACACGTCTACAGACACCAAGTCCAGAGTTGATTTCTAGGTCAACTCCAAATAAAATCTCCATAAACGAAGGTGTTTCCACCTCCGTTTTTCCCACTCAAACCACTTTTAATACCCCTTTCTCAAACCAATCTGTTCCATACCAATCTGGTACTGATTCATATTCCCTTCATACTCCACAACATCAACAACAGGGTGATTATGTCAGACCGCAACATTCGTTCATGCAATCACTCCTAGACCAAAGTGCAGAAGATGATGGGTCCCCAACTGCTGCCCCAGGAAAGGCTCCATTCACTCAACCAAAACCCTAGTTAGCTAAATATATATTATGTTTTCTTTAAGTTTATAAATGAGTACCTGGCAAGGTTATATTGACCACAGTGTCAATTTTTTTGAAGTTTACAAATAAGTACCTCACAATGTTTATATTGACCACTGTGTCAATTTTTGCACTTTAATGATGTTGAACTTGAAACATTTTCTATGTTTAATACTTTTATATTATTATATTTATTTTAAGTATGTTTCAGATATGTGTGTAATTATTGTGCACTTATCAGCTTTCAGAAGCCCATACAAGCTGCTAAATATAGGCAGGTGGTTTGATTTCCTCGTTCGGACATTTAGATTTTCAAGAACTAACATGATAATCATAGCAGATTGGACCCTGAAATGAGTAATTGGCCTTATTATTCATGATTACTTTATCTCCGGGCCAAGGTGCTGATGACTGACAGTTTTCCAGCTAGTCTAAAAATGCCATTCATCAGCACATGGGTCAGAGACACAGAGATTAGCTACCATGACTAGACTCAGGTTGGTTCAACTCTTTTACGGTAATGGACTGCAATGATTATGATGATAGTTCTTGTTTATCACGTGTGAGAGTGACACAGTACACAAATCCATATACTGTCACTTATTCAGCACCTTGCGTGGTCTGCACAAAGCTAATGACTTTTTCAGTCTCCCACCTGTTGTTGTTCCATTGCTATTGTCTCACTATCGTGATCCTCCATTGTACACTTTCTTGAAAACTATGCAAATACAAGAATAGAAATGGCATATGTCATTACTATTTTCTTTGATATAATGTCTCATGCACAAGACTGAACACACTCAGAGACATGGGGTTTCTCAAAAAAAAATTGTACCTGCTGATGTAATTTAAAGGGGTACTGGAGGACACACCATCAGTGATTACACTGCTTCTTTGCATGTTGTGCCACCCACATGGCTCTAGTCTAGCACTTTTTGCATCATATTGATGATGCACAGTAGCCCTGCATAGCAGCATTGAAAAATGTGCACTTCCATTTGCATGTTCCATGTCACCATATAACTTCTGGCCCGCTCAAGGAAGACATGTCTCGCGGTGCATACTGTAGTGTGATGATTCAGAACTTGGTATGATGATGCTATCACATAGCATGTGCAATCATGAGAATGGTGTACACTTCAGTCACAGATAGAACAACCTTTTCACAATGGACATTTTGTTATTCCTACATGTACGGTAGAGCTTATCTTATCCTTTTGTTATGTGAATTCTACTTCCATTGTGTTGAGCTACGTGCTTTTATGGAAGTTTATTTGTTAACTTATGCTAATGATTATTAAAATATAAAAAAATATTTTAAAATAAGTATTTTTCTAAATAAATACTTTTACTATTTCAAATATACTTGGTCAGTGGTTTTAATACTTTCAAGATTCAAAACGACAAACAAGGGATATGGAGATGGTTGGAGAGGCATAGCTTACCTTTTGCTGAATTAAGGCAATAAATGTAGGTAGACCAATAGATCATGGTTGTCTCAACAATAAACAACAATATAATAAGAACAAACAAAAAAACTATTATGTACAGAACAAATTACAACTTTTATTAACTGTACATATTTAATAAACAAACAGTAACAAACAATAGAGAATATATATTTTTTTGGAAGAACATCGCAGGAATATATAAGTTCAAATATGTTCATCCTGCCAAAGCACAGATCCAGCTGAAGAAATGAAATATTCTGCAAATTGATCGCGCATGCGACTCACAGCAACTGTTGATCTTGGGCCAGTTTCTATGTGATCTCCTGGTGGATTTAATGACAGTGGCTCCGTAGGCAAAGGCTCTTTGGTCAGTACATAATTGTGCAACACAACGCATGCTTTTATGACATCATCCACAGTATCCGTTTTCAATTGTATTGCACGAGTGAATATTCGCCATTTTGCAGTCAATATGCCAAAAGCACACTCGACCATTCTTCTTGCTCGAGTCAGTCTGTAATTGAACACTCTTTTGCGATAGTCTAGACCACGGCTGGCATATGGCTTAAGTAAATTTCCACACATTTGGAAAGCTTCATCTCCGACTAGAACAAATGGAAGTGCAGGGTTTGTAGTACCTGGTAAAGGCCGGGGCTCTGGTATACCAAAGTTTCTGGAGTACAGCCTTCTTCCCATATTAGAATTTTTAAAAACACGGGAGTCATTTGTTCGTCCAAAAGCTCCAATATCAACAGCCACAAATTTGTAATTTGCATCAACAATTGCCATTAGAATCACCGAAAAATACTTTTTATAGTTAAAAAACGAGGATCCACTACGTGGGGGCTTCAAGAGCCTCACATGCTTCCCATCCACTGCACCAATACAATTGGGAAACTGTGTCACCTCATGAAACTTGTCGGCTATGCTGATCCACTGTTGGCAAGTAGGATGGGGAAGAAATTCTTCACGCATAAGATTCCAAATTGCCCGGCAGGTATCTTTAACAATGTAAGATATTGTAGATTTTCCTAGTCGAAATTGAAAATGAAGACTGGAAAAACTTTCACCACTAGCCAGAAACCTACAAAAAAATGAAATAAAATTTAACATAAGTGTTACACAAATACTATTCACAATAAAAAAAACTGCAGCAAAACAACTTTTCGGATTGTCCCACAAGCATTAATTCAAGATCCTTCACAGCAAACAGATCAACATTACCTAGCGGTTGAACGGAAAATGGTATAAAATTTGATGAATTTACATAGGTAACTACTATATATAAAAACGTGTCTCTTGAGATTAATCATATACTCACAATAATAATAAAAACAAAAAGGCTCTGAAACACAGTAGAAGCAATAATTGAAAGTTGTACCATACATACCGCAGAGTGACCATGAGTCGTTCTTCGGGAGTTACACTTCGACGAAATTTCGTATCCTTCCGTCTCAATCGGCGACGTAAACGTTGCGAAAGGTCATCAAAGCTTGCGACACTTACACGGAGATATTCTGCAAATTTGACAGGGTGTTTTCGGAGTTCTTGATAAAGGGTCGAATAAACACCTCGTGTCATTCGGCATGATGTAATGGGATGCACCCAATATCGCCGTCTCCTTTTCATGGATGAAATTCGCATCTTTCGAAGTTTCCATATCATATAGTCCACTGAAAAAAGGACATGAGCGGGCAGCATTGTGCCTCTTCCAGCAATTGGATGTCACAATTGCTGCACCATTATATAGCATGCAGATAGGGGAGGGACAACTGAAAAAAAAAAAAAAGGAAAATAACGTATCCGTTAGCGGAGTAAATAAACGGATTGAACGGACATTAACTGACATTTTTAATCCGTTTATTAACGTATCCGTTAGATGGTATCCGTTTAAAAACGTATCAAAATATGTCCGTTACGTTCCGTTATGAATGAATCCGTTTCAATTTTGAAACGGACGCAAGTCATAACGGAAAGCCGAACGGAGGACAAACGCTGATGTGAACGAGGCCTTAAGTGTTTTGGAGGAGTTAATCACTGCCTAATCTCGCCCTAACGTCGCAGCTGCAACCTCTCCCTACACTTGTAACAGCAGAGTGTCGTGCAGCGCTACGTGACCCAAGCTTATATAGAGGCTGGGTCACATGCTGCACTGGGCAATCACAGCCATGCCAATAGTAGGCATCGGTGTGATGGCCTCTTGGGGCAAGTAGTATGAAGCTTGTTGATTGGCTGCTTTGCAGCCTTTCAAAAAGCGCCAAGAAAGCGCCGAACACTGAACCCGAACTTTTACGAAAATGTTCGGGTCACAGACACCCCAAAATTCGGTACGAACCCGAACTATACAGTTCGGGTTCGCTCATCCCTACCTATGATCTGTAGTAATAGATCACTTTTAGTAACCCCAATTAGTTTTACTAAAGATATTTAGAATAATAGGCCCAAAAAAAATATAAAGATAAACAATTAATAAACAGAGCGGCGGTTTGACAGGTAATCGTGCACGGCGGCACCCAAGGTAATATTAAGGGAATTCTCGGCGGCACCCAAATAAATGGAAACCCGTGCTCCTACCACTCTGTAGTCTGCGTCCAGGGTGCAGAATGCGTCCAGATGATGTCACGGTAATCGACTCCTAGGAAGACGCTGTTCTGCTGTAAGGATGGCGGGGTGCAACTATGGCCCTGGTTTGCCCTATAAATGTGGTCTATGGCTTGCCCTGATACTAATAAGGGATAGCAGCCTAACCACAGGGCACTCGTCCTTAAAAGGGCGACCCCGTCCGGAACCTTGCCCTGTCGCCTGGCCCTGAATGGCCCTGTTCTAGTCCCGCTCCCTACATGCACATTTCAGCAAGATAGCATCATCAGGGGAGATGTATAGGACTCTAAAGGCTTTGATGATCAATGATGGCAAAAGATAATCTCATCAGTTGATCATAGATGGACTATTTTGTGGAGTGCTGGATAATGCTCCACCTCAAAACGGGCATCCTTAGATAAGCCACGGGCAGTAAATCGCACCCGCGCTCTGTTTGCACCAGAATTTAAATGCCAGGTACGGCTCGCACCTGTCCAGCGTGCCGCGTCATTAATCCGATGCGTCTGACGCGGCTCGGACCCATGCGCATGCGCGAAGGCTAGGAATCAGACTCAAACGTCATCCCAGCCGCGCATGCGCTCTGGTCCCGCTCGGCAGTGGTCACGTGGGGCGCCGCTCAGACTAGATGACGTGAGCGCGTCCTACCGCCCTGTATTAACAGGGCGGTCAGCTGAGATTGGTTGCCAGGGAGCTGGGCGCGTCTCCAGCAACCGATCGCTGGTAGGTCTAGTGATATAGACCTCAATGAATAGAGATGCATTTACGGCATTTTGATCATAGGTAAATGATACAAGGATAAGGGGGCTGAAGTTCAGAACTCAGATCCTGGAGGATCGAGCAATTAGATGGATACAGACAGATATCACTACACAAAAATTATAATACTGATCCAGTAAACTCAGTGTGCACGTATACTGTAATGACTGATAATAATGATAATAGTACGCGCTTCACAGAGGTTATGATACATGATTGGAAAGTAATTCACTTAATCCATTTGTGTATTTATTGTCAAAAGCATTAGTCAGAGACGGCCGTTTGGGGGTTCATTTTTGGGGAGGGATGATTGGGGTATTTTAGACGAAGCAACTAAAATTAAGTTGCTCGTTAAGACCGGTTGGTGGACCGTCTGCAGCTTGAAGATCCATCTGGTCTCACGCTGTAATAGTAAACGGTCCCAATCCCCCCTCTTACTGGTTGTTTAACCAGTTCGATCCCCGTGGCGCTCAGGCATTTGGGATTCCCATTATGGGCTTCGTGTATATGCCTCGAGACTGCTGTGTCTCTCTTGTTCGCTATATCTCCCAAATGCTCGCCTATTCGGCATTGTGGGTTCTCCCATTTACTGGGCATCGAAATTTCACTTTGTAACATATGCAGCAGCCATTTTAGAAAAAATGTGATTCATTACCACGAAACACGAGGAAATTTGACTTCGGGACAAATCAAATTTTTCCTGAAATTCGTATTGAATTCCACTTCGTCAACTTTGATTC
This sequence comes from Bufo bufo, assembly GCF_905171765.1. NCBI lineage: Eukaryota > Metazoa > Chordata > Amphibia > Anura > Bufonidae > Bufo > Bufo bufo. Next base: position 372 of record NW_024400774.1, on the reverse strand, counting down.
ACTTATCTCTAGTAATGATGATGATCTGTAGTGATGGACGAACATCGGTTGGGAACATTTTTCGCTAATGCACCGTCGCGATCAAATGTTCGCGAACGCGCGTTCGCGGCGGGCCCCATTCACTTTACTGGCTGACGAAGCTCAGAAACATTCAGGTCATTTCTGCAGCCACCAAATAGTTACTAGAAGAGCACAAATAGTCCCACAACATGGACAGTGACATACCAGAGGAGGATCAATAGCAAAAAATTCCACAAAAACTATATATTTTAATCAGGGGCCATTTTTATGCATCCTAAAGAGAAACTCTCAAAAATGTGCCCTAATGGAGCATAGGAAAATTTTATTTTAGGCCACGGTAGTACAGGCTCC
>NW_024400773.1:0-22089 GCF_905171765.1 Bufo bufo | reverse complement strand
GAAATTTTTGTCCCAAGTTAGCAGAAAGGGAGACTTTGTGGGAAAAAAACAAAAAAAAAATCAATTTCCGCTAACTTGTGCCAAAAAAAAAAAAATTATATGAACTCGTCATGCCCCTCATTGAATACCTTGGGGTGTCTTCTTTCCAAAATGGGGTCACATGTGGGGTATTTATACTGCCCTGGCATTTTAGGGGCCCTAAAGCGTGAGAAGAAGTCTGGGATCCAAATGTCTAGAATTTTTAATTTTTTGTCACAAGTTAGCGGAAAATGATGATTTTTTTATTTTATTTTTTTCTTACAAAGTCTCATATTCCACTAACTTGTGACAAAAAATAAAAACTTCCATGAACTCACTATGCCCATCACAAAATACCTTGGGGTGTCTTCTTTCCAAAATGGGGTCACTTGTGGGGTAGTTATACTGCCCTGGCATTTTAGGGGCCCAAATGCGTGCAAAGTAGTTTGAAATCAAAATCTGTAAAAAATGGCCGGTGAAATCCAAAAGGTGCTCTTTGGAATGTGGGCCCCTTTGCCCACCTAGGCTGCAAAAAAGTGTCACACATGCGGTATCGCCGTACTCAGGAGAAGTTGGGGAATGTGTTTTGGGGTGTCATTTTACATATACCCATGCTGGGTGAGAAAAATATCTTGGCAAAAGACAAATTTTCCCATTTTCTTATACAAAGTTGGCATTTGACCAAGATATTTATCTCACCCAGCATGTGTATATGTAAAATGACACCCCAAAACACATTCCCCAACTTCTCCTGAGTACGGCGATACCACATGAGTGGCACTTTTTTGCAGCCTAGGTGGGCAAAGGGGCCCACATTCCTTTTTTTTTTTTTCTTTTCAAATTATTTTTATTGATTTTCAAAGAGAAGGAGAATTACAAACACAAGTCGCAGGACATTTCAGCATAAACAATATAAGGCATGTATAATGGAAGAGCATGTCATGATGTTCTAAGCACACTCAATGTCATATACAAGGGACTTATATGCCCGTTAAGATAGCAACAGCAAAGGTCTAAAGCATCAGGAAAAAATGAGATATTTGACATCCTAACTTATCACTGTGCCTGATTACAGTAATAACATCGAGTTTTGAGTATACACTATGCCCAATGAGCAGAACTCCTCAGTTCCCCCTCACTGAACAGTTCCGGTTTACGAACTTAAGCATCCATCTCTCACATGGGTGCCCTATCCAAATGACTCGTAAGAGGGTGCCGAGCATGAGGCTATAAGAAAGTTACTCTGATGGAGGCTGCTCAAGAAGGCTATGACTGCCAGAAGAAAGAACCTTGAATAATGCGGAAAACAACATATAAACAAACATATAAACAAAAAAAGATGACAAAACCATGGGAGGAAATTAGGAGGTGAAAGGGTGAAAAGGGGGCTTGGGGAAAGATGGAGGAAAAAAAAGGAGGAGAAAAAGGGGGAGGGGGGAGGTGAGGAGGAGGGGAGAGGTGGGGGAGGATCGTACCATTAAATAGTAGTGTGGTTGAAATTAAGTTATAGATTGGGTGAGAGTGGAAGACCCACAACTCAATGTTAGGTAAAAACTCCGGACTTAGAGTTCACTATTTCTGTGCTGATCAAGTGGGAACGAGTTGCGTGCTTTTCCCAGAGGATATCCAATTTACCCAGGGGAGCCAAATTTTTTTATATTTATTGTGGGTCCTCAGTTCCCAGTGTGATAATTCTTCTAGTCTGGAGATTGAGGCTACCTTTCCTAGCCATTGAGTGTTAGATAAATTTCCTTGTGTTTTCCAGTTAAAAACTATAAGCAGTCTGGCTGCCGCTAGAAGAACTCTTAGTAAACTTTTCTCATAGGAGGTCAAGTTATTTGGTAAGATATTTAAGATAGCAATTTTAGGGTGGTTGGGAATTTTCAACTGTTTTTTCTCTAAAATGCAGTTGATATTATCCAAGATCTGTGACCAGAACACTTTTATTATAGGGCATGTCCACCATATATGTAGGAAAGTGCCTCTATCTTTTAGACATCTCCAGCATTTATCTGACGTGTTGCTATACATCTGACTTAGTCTAACTGGAGTAAGGTACCATCTGGAGATTACCTTGTATGTATTTCCTTGTATGTTTACACATCTCGAGGACCATTTTGGTGATGCTAGTATCAATTTAATTTCTTCTTCTGTAAACTTAACATTTAAATCTCTTTCCCATTCCCTCAAAAAGTATAATGAGCTCGGAATTTCCTCATGAAGGAGGTTCTGACTAATGTTATGTATAAGATTTTTAGGGATCTGGGTTAGTGTAATTAGCTTCTCAAACCAGGATGGCTCTCTTGTTTGATCATCTAATGACATTACCTTCCTTAATGCATTTGCAACAAGGTTATAGTGTAGACTATTAAGTTGTGAGGTTCCCAACCTCACTCTCATGATCTTTAAAGTCCAGTAGATCTGCAGGAAGGGAATTATTATTTCTTACTTGGGTTGGCAAAGTTTTAAAACCTTCTCCAGCTGACAAAGGGGCCCACATTCCAAAGAGCACCTTTCGGATTTCACCGGCCATTTTTTCACAGATTTTGATTTCAAACTACTTCGCATGCATTTGGGCCCCTAAAATGCCAGGGCAGTATAACTACCCCACAAGTGACCACATTTTGGAAAGAAGACACCCCAAGGTATTTTGTGATGGGCATAGTGAGTTCATGGAAGTTTTTATTTTTTGTCACAAGTTAGTGGAATATGAGACTTTGTAAGGAAAAAAATCTATATATAAAAAATTCATCATTTTCCGCTAACTTGTGACAAAAAAAAAAACTTCTATGAACTCACTATGCCCATCAGCGAATACCTTAGGGTGTCTACTTTCCGGAATGGGGTCATTTGTGGGGTTTTTCTACTGTCTGGGCATTGTAGAACCTCAGGAAACATGACAGGTGGTCAGAAAGTCAGAGCTGCTTCAAAAAGCGGAAATTCACATTTTTGTACCATAGTTTGTAAACGCTATAACTTTTACCCAAACCATTTTATTTTTTATCAAAGACATGTAAAACAATAAATTTAGAGAAAAATTTATATATGGATGTCGTTTTTAAAAAAAAAAATTACAACTGAAAGTGAAAAATGTCATTTTTTTGCAAAAAAATCGGTAAATTTCGATTAAAGGGATTCTGTCACCAGGTTTCACCCCCTCCAGGTAAAAATATGGTTATATTCATGGAGCTTTCACGATTGCTAATGTGGTCTTATAAATGTAATCTGTAGGCTCATTTTGCTCAAAAAACGCTATTACTAACCTGTCAATCAACAACATAAGGTGCCCAAGGGGATATAAATGGATCCAAGCTGCCGCCTGCACCCGCAGCCGTTCGTGCCCAGCTCCGCCTTTCCTGACCTCAGCGCCGCCTCATAATCCTGTGTGACGCCTCCGGCTCTCCCTCCCTCCCCCCTCCTTCTGCTCTAACATCTCGCGCGTGCGCACAGGGCTCTGCCATTGTGCAGGTCATCAGAGGTTGAGCGAAGTGCCGGCGCATGCGCACTTCGCTCTATGAAGCCAAATGGAGAAGTCCGCACAGGCGCATCAGGCAGAGCCCTGTGCGCACGCGCGAGATGTTAGAGCAGAAGGAGGGGGGAGGGAGGGAGAGCCGGAGGCGTCACACAGGATTATGAGGCGGCGCTGAGGTCGGGAAAGGCGGAGCTGGGCACGAACGGCGGCGGGTGTGGGCGGCAGCTTGGATCCATTTACATCCCCTTGGGCACCTTATGTTGTTGATTGACAGGTTAGTAATAGCGTTTTTTGAGCAAAATGAGCCTACAGATTACATTTATAAGACCACATTAGCAATCGTGAAAGCTCCATGAACATAATCATATTTTTATCTGGAGGGGGTGAAACCTGGTGACAGAATCCCTTTAATAACAAAAAAAGTAAAAATATCAGCAGCAATGAAATACCACCAAATGAAAGCTCTATTAGTGAGAAGAAAAGGAGGTAAAATTCATTTGGGTGGTAAGGCTACTTTCACACTAGCGTTCGGAGCGGATCCGTCTGATGTTTCATCAGACGGATCCGCTCTTATAATGCAAACGCTTGCATCCGTTCAGAACGGATCCGTTTGCATAACAGTTTATTTCAGATCTGATTTTTCACTTCAGAAAACTCAGATCCGACAGTATATTCTAAACACAGAAGCGTTCCCATGGTGATGGGGACGCTTCAAGTTAGAATATACTGAGAACTGTGTACATGACTGCCCCCTGCTGCCTGGCAGGTGCTGCCAGGCAGCAGGGGGCAGACCCCCCCCCCCCCCTCCTGTATTTAACTTATTGGTGGCCAGTGCGGCCCCCCCTCCCTCCCCAGTATTAATTGTAACCAGTGCGGCCCCCCTCCCTCTATATTCATCGGTGGCCAGTGCGGATATTAAATATGACCAGTGCGGTCTCCCCCTCCCTCCCTCCCAAGTATTAAATATGAGCAGTGCGGTCTCCCCCTCCCTCCCTCCCTCCCCAGTATTAAATATGAGCAGTGCGGCCTCCCCCTCCCTCTATTCATTGGTGGCCAGTGCGGATTCAAAGTATTGTGATCAGTGCGGCCTCTCCTCTCCTCTCCCCCCCCCCCATCACCCCATCATTGGTGGCAGCGGAGAGTACCGATCGGAGTCCCAGTTTAAATCGCTGGGGCTCCGATCGGTTACCATGGCAGCCAAGACGCTATTGCAGTCTTGGCTGCCATGGTTACTTAGCAACAAATAGAATCATTATACTTACCTGAAGAGCTGCGATGCCTGTTACCGGCCGGGAGCTCCTCCTACTGGTAAAGTGACAGGTCTGTGCGGCGCATTGCCTATAGACCTGTCACTTACCAGTAGGAGGAGCTCCCGGCCGGTCACATAGATCGCAGCTCTTCAGGTAAGTATAATGCTGCTATTTGTTGCTAAGTAACCATGGCAGCCAAGACTGCAATAGCGTCTTGGCTGCCATGGTAACCGATCGGAGCCCCAGCGATTTAAACTGGGACTCCGATCGGTACTCTCCGCTGCCACCAATGATGGGGGGGGGGGAGGGAGAGGAGAGGAGAGGCCGCACTGATCACAATACTTTGAATCCGCACTGGCCACCAATGAATAGAGGGAGGGGGAGGCCGCACTGCTCATATTTAATACTGGGGAGGGAGGGAGGGGGAGGCCGCACTGCTCATATTTAATACTGCGGAGGGAGGGAGGGAGGGGGAGACCGCACTGGTCATATTTAATATCCGCACTGGCCACCGATGAATATAGAGGGAGGGGGGCCGCACTGGTTACAATTAATACTGGGGAGGGAGGGGGGGCCCGCACTGGCCACCAATAAGTTAAATACAGGAGGGGGGGGGGTCTGCCCTCTGCTGCCTGGCAGCACCTGCCAGGCAGCAGGGGGCAGTCATGTACACAGTTCTCAGTATATTCTAACTTGAAGCGTCCCCATCACCATGGGAACGCCTCTGTGTTAGAATATACTGTCGGATTTGAGTTTCACGATGTAACTCAAATCCGATAGTATATTCTAACATAGAGGCGTTCCCATGGTGATGGGGACGCTTCAAGTTAAAATATACCATCGGATTGGAGAAAACTCCGATCTGATGGTATAATCCTGACTTTACATTGAAAGTCAATGGGGGACGGATCCGTTTGAAATTGCACCATATTGTGTCAATGTCAAACGGATCCGTCCCCATTGACTTGCATTGTAAGTCTGGACGGATCCGTTTGGCTCCGCACGGCCAGGCGGACACGAAAACGCTGCAAGCTGCGTTTGGGTGTCCGCCTGCTGAGCGGAGCGGAGGCCAAACGGTGCCAAACTGATGCATTCTGAGCGGATCCGCATCCACTCAGAATGCATTGGGGCAGTACGGATCCGTTCGGGGCCGCTTGTGAGAGCCTTCAAACGGAACTCACAAGCGGAGCCCCGAACGCTAGTGTGAAAGTAGCCTAAGTTGCATGACCGAGCAATAAACGGTGAAAGTAGTGTAGTGCAGAAGTGTAAAAAGTGGCCTGGTCATTAAGGGTGTTTAAGCTAGGGGAGCTGAAGTGGTTAATGGCGCCATTTTGGGGTACACATAACTTTCTGATTAACTTTTATTAACTCTTTCTGGGAGGGAGATGGGGAAAAATAGCAATACTGCCACTGCGTTTTTACATTATAAATTTTACGGCGTTCATTTTTCGGTACAAATAACATAATATCTTTATTCTCTGGGTCAGTACGATTACAGTGATACTAAATACTTTTTTTACATTTTACTACTTTTTTTGCAATAAAAGCCATATTTTTTTTCTGTGGAGTTGTGTGAGGGCTTGATTTTCGAGGGTCGACTTGTATTTTTCATTGGTATCATTTTGGAGTAAATGGCGCTTTTTGATCGCTTGTTATTACGTTTTTTTCGGTGGAAACTAAGAATAAATTAGAAATTCTGTCTTTTTTTTTAATTTATTTTTTTACGGCGTTCACCATAGGGGATAATTTATGTAATATTTATGTAGTCCGGGTTGTTATGGACGTGGCAATACCAAACATATGTGGGATATTTTCTTTTTGCAATTTTTTTCATTGAAAAGCGTATTTTCAATGGAAAAAAAAGCATATTTTTTTTATTTTATGGAATGTTTTTTATTTAATAAATGTGTATTTTTTTCTATTTTTTTTACTACTTAATAGTCCCACAAGGGGACTATAATATACAGTATTTTGATTGCTTTTAAAATGTAATGCATTATCTCTATAATGCATTACATTTCAATAGCAATGCTATTAAAACATTGACCAGCAGGCTGCGCCAGAGAGGCACAGCCTGCTGGAGATAACTGAAGACAGGCTCTGGGCCCTGATCGGAAGCAAGGTAAGCTTCCCAACACATCAGCACCCCGCGATCACATTTTCGGGGTGCGGATGGGAGACATAGGGAGTCCGCTCCCTCTGTCACCACTTTACATGCAGCGGGTGCCATTGCGCCCGGCATGTAAAGGGTTAAAAAGCCGTGCAGCACTTAGACTGGGCCGCCGTAAAAAACGTGGCGGCCCAGCCTAAGGCCCCTTAGTGACCGCCGTAAAAAAAGATGTATGGGTGGTCACTAAGGGGTTAATCAAGGGCCATTTTTACGCATCTTAAATTGAAATTCTCAAAAATGTGCCATGCTGGAGCCTAGAAAATTCTTATTTTAGGCCATGGGAGTACAGGCCCCAAACATTAGGCATTCACCGGACAGAAAATATCAAGTGATTATGTGGCTGGAGGTACATTGGATGGTTATTAGATATCAATTTTACTGCATGCCAGTGGAGTACATGCCCCAAAAATTATTCATTCAATGTACAGAAAAGAACAAGCTTTGTCTTCTTCTCATTGTCTTCTTCTAGTAGAGGCCTAAGCATGGCAGGCAGGTTCCCCCAGAAGTATCTTGCTGGATGAGCAGCCAATACAGCACTTGCATCAATCTTAACAGGATTCGGCTCCAGGTGTAGAGGAATAGTTTTTTTTGGAATGCTTTCTCCAATGCAACACCCTCCACGTCGTTGAATAAACTGAAGACTGGCCGATTCTCTCCTAAGGAAAAAAAAAAAGTTATTATTCAATTTTTTTTACATTTTATTATGAAATTAATTCCATATATATTATAAAATTCTGTGTCTCCATGATCAATCTGCAGTGTTGGGGTCCCACACATGGGTTCTACACACTTCCAAAATAAAGTGGGGCGAATAGATGACGGATGATCGGGACGCTCCATGATCTTCCCAGGAGTTGCTTTTAGAAGCCGAGGTTCTTTTCTGAGACGTCTGTGTGAGAATCCGAAGACTATCTCCATCTCCATGCACCACAGGATGTCCTCCTCCTCCTGTGTTAGGAAAAATGAAATTTTTATTACAAAATGTATTAAAAATGTTATTATTAAATTTATTAAATATAATAAGGATGTCCTCCTTTCCATTCCATGAATACTGGGAACCCTTGACGAAGAGATTGGGCCCTGGTTGGTTTGAATTAAATTTGGCCTAATTAAAATTGGCCTAATCACTCAAGTATGAACTCTGCCTTATAAGTCGATGTTAGTGTCAAGATGAAGCGCACTCCTTTTACACCCTTGTCAGCTGATTCCACATTAATGTCTACATAACCTGTTCTATTAAACACTTATACAACTAGAGCCCCCGTGACAGAGTGGAGAGGGTGTCATCAGCAAGTTTGTGTTGACTTCACTGATTAATTTGCCCTTCCTCTGATCCTTCAGAACAATAACCCACAAAAAACGGATCCTGTCTTTGGAGCATACGCCTTCACTCTGTCAGCATTTGCGCAGTATTGCTAATGCCAATAAAATCAAGAGTGGATCTAAAACAGAGATGACACGTGAATGGAATATTTGCATGTCTTCTGTATTTTTTATCCACTCCTGCTTTTGTCTGCCAAATCATAAGCCAATTGTGATGTGACCATACAGGCCTTACAGCTGCTACACAGAGAGGATCTGGAGTCTGGAGACTTCAAAAGGCTTGTATACCAGAGAGAAGCTTTCTGGATTCTTAAACTGAATTCCAGATCCCCTGCAGGATTAAATCAGAAAAAAGAACTCATGTATATTTATTAATAGCATTAAATCATACCATGTTGCAACTTTGAAGAAATAATATAGCCTAATTGAACTGTGATGTATTGTAGCCAGCAGATATAGAGGAGTATTCAGACAGAGCGGTTTTGTATGCTGGGATCCCTCAGTGTATTTATACTGAATCATGTATTCATTTATTCATTATTATTATTATTTTTTTTTAAATCCCTGACCTGTCTCTGTCTGCATTTTTCCTCCCTACTTGCTGGATCTTATACTATGAAATGTCTGTTTATAACGGCTTATTCCGGATTTTAACTTTAAATGTGTTTTTGTGCACTTAAATTTCTGTGAACACTTCTAATTAGAACACCTGGGATGACCAGCACCGCCCTGCTAGTCTAATAGGGGAGGGATTTGTTAAGTTCATGTCTATATATACACAGTGTTGGAAATTTATTGTGGAGGTCATGATTAAGAACCATCTGGTTCGAAACATGTAGACCGCATTGGGGCTTGTACTTTGTAGGTTCCGTTACCGCTTACATTTTGGATTGTGGAATAAACACCGTCAAGCAAAGATACGAGGTGCTGGATTTTCTTTTACTTCAAGGATCTGTTGTGCGTCTCATTTTTCCTTCCTTCTGACAGATCAGAAGAAAGGTAAAATAAATGATGATGTTAGCCAGGCCGAAAGCCAAAATAGTGGCCCAGTCATGAAGTGGGGAGGGTGTGAACAGCATGTGAAGTCCACAGAGTGTTCCTATGACAGAGTGGTGAGGTGGAAGCAGCATGAGAAGACCACACAAATGACAATGACAAAGTCTGGAGGTGGCGGCAGCATCAGAAGGCCACAGAGTGGCACAATGACAGTGTGGAGGTGGCAGCAGTATGAGGAGGCCACCGAGTGGCACAATCACAGAGTATGTAGTTGGCAGCAGTATGTGGAGGCCAGCGAGTGGCCAGGTTACATAGTGTGGAGATGGAAGCAGCAGCAGCATGATACAACAGAGTGGCACGGTGACATAGTGTAGACATGGCAGCACCAGGAGGCCACAGAGTGGCAAGGTGACATAGTGTGGACATGGCAGCAAAAGTAGGCCACAGAGTGGCAAGGTGACAGTGTGGAGGTGAAGATGGTGGGTGAAAGAAGGAGCACTTGGCATCAGATGTTTGGCATCAGGCAGGTAACAGCATCAGAATAGTAGCTGAGGCAGGTAGCCAGAAGAAAACGGTCTATTTTGTCAAAATGTTGGTGTGGCACCATGGATGATCTAGTCTGATGCATCAGGCATTGGTGTGTTGAAATCCTGGCTGATCCACGCCTGATTCATCTGCAGTGTCCCACTATGTGCTATATGTGGGCACTTTAAACTCTTGCTAAATGTCATATTAAATGTATTGTGGTATCATGCTGTAGTTCCCTTTAACAGGCAGGCAGTATCATTTACCTTTATTCGCTCCTAGGTGGTGCAGGAACCACTTAGATATATAGCTGGGGGTGTGTGTGTAAAGTTAGTGTGTCCGATGTTATTGAAGAGATGAGGAAGTTAATGGAGGAGGTGGAAATTTTTATTTCCACCGAAATAATTCACAAAATATTTAATTTTCTGAAGTGAGTGGGATGTAGCGGAGGAAATAGGTCCGCGCTGGAAGAGCGAGACGCGGACCTCGTGCGGTGTCTGTGCTGCAGAAAAGTCCCCGTTGTGTCCAGTAAGCAATACCGTAGATAGATGCGGGCCGGTGTGAATTATTTCGCATTTTTGTGCAGGGTTAGTGCATAGTGTATTCACCTGTATTGGTGCGCCGCTCTTATGGATGTAGTAACGTAAGTGCGCAGTGTGTGAAATGTAGATACAACATTTTAACACAACATAATTCAGTCCATACCGCAAAAAAGACTTTCCCACATATAACTGCAGCGCTGAATGCTGAATATATCTTGATTTTTGTACAGAAATACGCCACTAAAGGCTTTACTTCATATAACTGCAACAGTGAAAGCTATATATATTTTTATTTTTATACTGATATACGTCAATAAATATTTTTCAAGATATAATTGCAGCAGCGAATGGCAAATGTATATTTCTTTTTCTATTGCTATACGCCAGGAAAGGCTTTAACAGATACTGCAACAGTGAACTGAGAATATATTTTTCTTGTAGTACTGAAATATGCCCTTATACGCTTTCACCAGAAATAACTGCAGAAGTGACCTGAGAATATATATTTCTTGTTGGACTGAAATAGGTCACTATAGGCTTTCAACAGCAGTGCGTATGTATTATTTTTCTTTTATGAAATAAGCCCCTATACTCTTTAACCAGAAATGAATGCAACCGTGCAGTGCGTTTAAATGTTTTGTGTTTTACTGAAATACCACCTTATGCTCTTTCACAAGAAATGACTGCAAATTATTTTAGCGTAAATAACACCCCTGCTTCAATCAATTTTTTTGGGGAGGCAACTGGTAAATAACACCAGTAGAAATTATTTCTTCAAATAGTGTTTTTCACTCTGTGTAGATGAGGTAACGCAGCAAAACCGCAGACAAATGCTGCACTACCTAAATGCACTATATAGAAAGTACACTGCTCAAAAAAATAAAGGGAACACTTAAACAACACAATTTAACTCCAAGTCAATCACACTTCTGTGAAATCAAACTGTCCACTTAGAAAGCAACACTGAGTGACAATCAATTTCACATGCTGTTGTGCAAATGGGATAGACAACAGGTGAAAATTATAGGCAATTAGCAAGACATCCCCAATAAAGGAGTGGTTCTGCAGGTGGTGACTACAGACCACTTCTCAGTTCCTATGCTTCCTGGCTAATGTTTTGGTCACTTTTGAATGCTGCCGGTGCTTTCACTCTAAGTGGTAGCATGAGACGGAGTCTACAACCCACACAAGTGGCTCAGGTAGTGCAGCTTATCCAGGATGGCACATCAATGCGAGCTGTGGCAAGAAGGTTTGCTGTGTCTGTCAGCGTAGTGTCCAGAGCATGGAGGCGCTACCAGGAGACAGGCCAGTACATCAGGAGACGTGGAGGAGGCCGTAGGAGGGCAACAACCCAGCAGCAGGACCGCTACCTCCGCCTTTGTGCAAGGAGGAACAGGAGGAGCACTGCCAGAGCCCTGCAAAATGACCTCCAGCAGGCCACAAATGTGCATATGTCTGCTCAAACGGTCAGAAACAGACTCCATGAGGGTGATATGAGGGCCCGACGTCCACAGGTCGTTTGGCATTTGCCAGAGAACACCAAGATTGGCAAATTCGCCACTGGCGCCCTGTGCTCTTCACAGATGAAAGCAGGTTCACACTGAGCACATGTGACAGACGTGACAAAGTCTTGAGACGCCGTGGAGAACGTTCTGCTGCCTGCAACATCCTCCAGCATTACCGGTTTGGCATTGGGTCATTAATGGTGTGGGGTGGCATTTCTTTGGAGGGCCGCACAGCCCTCCATGTGCTCGCCAGAGGTAACCTGACTGCCATTAGGTACAGAGATGAGATCCTCAGACCCCTTGTGAGACCATATGCTGGTGCGGTTGGCCCTGGGTTCCTCCTAATGCAAGACAATGCTAGACCTCATGTGGCTGGAGTGTGTCAGCAGTTCCTGCAAGACGAAGGCATTGATGCTATGGACTGGCCCGCCCGTTCCCCAGACCTGAATCCAATTGAGCACATCTGGGACATCATGTCTCGCTCTATCCACCAACGTCACGTTGCACCACAGACTGTCCAGGAGTTGGCAGATGCTTTAGTCCAGGTCTGGGAGACCGTCCGCCACCTCATCAGGAGCATGCACAGGCGTTGTAGGGAGGTCATACAGGCACGTGGAGGCCACACACACTACTGAGCCTCATTTTGACTTGTTTTAAGGACATTAGTTGGATCAGCCTGTAATGTGTTTTTCCACTTTATTTTTGTGTGATTTTGTTGTCAGCACATTCAACTATGTAAAGAACAAAGTATTTCAGAAGAATATTTAATTAACTCAGATCTAGGATATGTTATTTTTGTGTTCCCTTTATTTTTTTGAGCAGTGTATATTATTGGTATATAACACCCCTGCCTCAATCAGTTTTTAGGGGGGAAACTGGTAAATCACACCAGTAGAAATGATTTGTTCCAATAGTGTTTGGCACTCTGTGTGGCTGCGGTAACACAACAAAACCGCACACAACTGCTGCACAATACAAATGCACTATAATATACTTTCTATGTTAGAAAGTATAATATAAGTATATTCCAACCCTCAGTATGTCACACCTATCGATAGCACAACTATACCAGTCCTTAAAATGACTTTTGTGGCCCTATTAGCTATCGTTTTGTGTCCCTAACAGTCTGTCCCTGCTCCACACAGCAACCTCTACCTATACTGGCAAAAGACTGTATGTAAAATGGCTGCTAGATCAGGTTTATTTATAAGGTAGGGGGTATGTCAATGTGCTGAAACGTCTCAATTGGCTGTCCTGTATCACCTGATGGATGTGTCATGGGTCAAAGTTCTTCACAATGTAAAAGAATATGGCAGGCGTGAACATTGAACAAGCAAAGTTTGCAGTGAAACGACCGCCGGGCGAACCGCAAGGCCATCTCTATTTATGATTACCACTTTACGTCTCTTTTCTAAACCCACAGTTTACAGCTATGTACACAATCTCCCTGATGTTTTACTGCACAGCCAAGACTAGGTTTTGCTTCTGTTTTTGCTGTTTTAAATCTACTTTCTCTGTTTATACATTCGTCTTACGGTACATTGTAGATTTGACTACTGTTTCTGCCATATTTACTATTTTTGTTTCTAGCTTATCCTGTTTCTTTCCATTCAATTAATATTTTTGAACCTGAAATGCTTGTTAGGGGTAAAACGGTGAGTGCAGATGTCACTCTTTATCTGGCCCTCTAAACCAGAGTTTGGGGTGTTCTGAACCAATTTCCCTATGTTTCTGACATATATACTTCTGTTTATGTTTTTTTCACCCACCAACCCTCTTAATTATATGCTAATAGTATGTAATTCACTGGTTATTGTGTGGTGTTAGTCTGTTTAGACATGTCACCAACCTTTATGTTAAGCTTATCTACATTACTGCCTACACTTTATTGTACAATTTGTTAAATATCAAGGACATCAAGTCATTTCCATATTTTTAACCTAATTGTAGAAGTCATGCTTCTTTGACTTGTCAAAAACCAAAGTCCCATTATTGGGATGATTGAAGCCATTTGTATTATCACACATCATGCTAGGACAATATGTAATGTGGTATGAATGGATGACAAGGCTTTCAATCTTCTTTTTTGTCAAGATCATTATAAATGAATCAGTCAAGGACATAAGCTGTAACATATTATGAGCGAAGCAATTTATGTGTAATAATTTTCAAATCATATGGGAGACAGATTTAAAGGCGAAACCACTCAAATGAATAATGTGATTTCCTTCAATATATCTGAGGAATTATATGTGTAAATCATTCTTATGGACTACATTCTTACTTTTATATTTTTTTACATTGATGCTTGCTATTGTGCAATGGAAGTTAAAGTTTAATTAGTTAAATGTTTATGTCACCATCTTATGGTGATAGAGATCATTTTCAAGTTGTTTTATTCATTTTACATGAACAACCTCTATGGCAGAATTAATTGTTAAAATAGTACTGAAATACAATGGAGTGGCTCACTGCTGATTGTGGGTGGTACGGTGCTACAAACTCAAATTGAGGACACCCAACCTCAATTAGTAAAATAGGTAAAAAAAGGGAATAAGGAGAGCGAGCACTCACTCTATGGCATATACTAATATTTATTAGAATAGATGTATCTATCTATGGCTAGTACAATAAACTAAAAATCAAAAAATGGACAATCAAATATAACATAAATATATTAAAATTCCTAGTATTTGGTCAGATCGACCATATACAATGTATAAGACCACAATGGATAACTGGGAATAAATAGATAGCAGCAGCAATTATAGCAATGTATAGCAGCAGCAATTGAATAGCAAACAGCAACAATTGATGCTCAGGTAACAGCAAAAGGTGTTGAATAGAGTTGAGCGAAAACCTGGATGTTCGGGTTCGAGAAGTTCGGCCGAACTTCCCGGAAATGTTCGGGTTCGGGATCCGAACCCGACCCGAACTTCGTCCCGAACCCGAACCCCATTGAAGTCAATGGGGACCGGAACTTTTGGGCACTAAAAAGGCTGTAAAACAGCCCAGGAAAGAGCTAGAGGGCTGCAAAAGGCAGCAACATGTAGGTAAATCCCCTGCAAACAAATGTGGATAGGGAAATGAATTAAAATAAAAATTAAAAATATAAAAATTACCCAATATCAATTGGACAGAGGTCCCATAGCAGAGAATCTGGCTTCACGTCAGCAGAGAATCAGTCTCTTCATGCCATAGCAAAGAATCTGGCTTCATGTCAGCACAGAATCAGTCTCTTCATGCCATAGCAGAGAATCTGGCTTCATGTCAGCACAGAATCAGTCTTCATGTCATAGCAGAGAATCAGGCTTCACGTCACCCACCACTGGAACAAGCCACTGTCACACATTTAGGCCCCGGCACCCAGACAGAGGAGAGCGGTCCCGTAACAGAGAATCTGGCCTTATGTCAGCGCAGAATCAGTCTTCATGTCATAGCAGAGAATCAGGCTTCACGTCACCCACCACTGGAACAGGCCACTGTCACACATTTAGGCCCCGGCACCCAGGCAGAGGAGAGAGGTCCCGTAACAGAGAATCTGGTCTTATGTCAGCACAGAATCTGTCTTCATGTCATAGCAGAGAATCAGGCATCACGTCACCCACCACTGGAACAGGCCACTGTCACAAATTTAGGCCCAGGCACCCAGGTAGAGGAGAGAGGTCCCGTAACAGAGAATCTGGCCTTATGTCAGCGCAGAATCAGTCTTCATGTCATAGCAGAGAATCAGGCTTCACGTCACCCACCACTGGAACAGGCCACTGTCACACATTTAGGCCCCGGCACCCAGACAGAAGAGAGCGGTCCCGTAACAGAGAATCTGGCCTTATGTCAGCGCAGAATCTGTCTTCATGTCATAGCAGAGAATCAGGCTTCACGTCACCCACCACTGGAACAGGCCACTGTCACACATTTAGGCCCAGGCACCCAGGCAGAGGATAGAGGTCCCGTAACAGAGAATCTGGCCTTATGTCAGCGCAGAATCTGTCTTCATGTCATAGCAGAGAATCAGGCTTCACGTCACCCACCACTGGAACAGGCCACTGTCACACATTTAGGCCCAGGCACCCAGGCAGAGGAGAGAGGTCCCGTAACAGAGAATCTGGCCTTATGTCAGCGCAGAATCTGTCTTCATGTCATAGCAGAGAATCAGGCTTCACGTCACCCACCACTGGAACAGGCCACTGTCACACATTTAGGCCCAGGCACCCAGGCAGAGGAGAGAGGTCCCGTAACAGAGAATCTGGTCTTATGTCAGCACAGAATCTGTCTTCATGTCATAGCAGAGAATCAGGCATCACGTCACCCACCACTGGAACAGGCCACTGTCACACATTTAGGCCCAGGCACCCAGGTAGAGGAGAGAGGTCCCGTAACAGAGAATCTGGCCTTATGTCAGCGCAGAATCAGTCTTCATGTCATAGCAGAGAATCAGGCTTCACGTCACCCACCACTGGAACAGGCCACTGTCACACATTTAGGCCCAGGCACCCAGGTAGAGGAGAGAGGTCCCGTAACAGAGAATCTGGCCTTATGTCAGCGCAGAATCAGTCTTCATGTCATAGCAGAGAATCAGGCTTCACGTCACCCACCACTGGAACAGGCCACTGTCACACATTTAGGCCCCGGCACCCAGACAGAAGAGAGCGGTCCCGTAACAGAGAATCTGGCCTTATGTCAGCGCAGAATCTGTCTTCATGTCATAGCAGAGAATCAGGCTTCACGTCACCCACCACTGGAACAGGCCACTGTCACACATTTAGGCCCAGGCACCCAGGCAGAGGATAGAGGTCCCGTAACAGAGAATCTGGCCTTATGTCAGCGCAGAATCTGTCTTCATGTCATAGCAGAGAATCAGGCTTCACGTCACCCACCACTGGAACAGGCCACTGTCACACATTTAGGCCCAGGCACCCAGGCAGAGGAGAGAGGTCCCGTAACAGAGAATCTGGCCTTATGTCAGCGCAGAATCTGTCTTCATGTCATAGCAGAGAATCAGGCTTCACGTCACCCACCACTGGAACAGGCCACTGTCACACATTTAGGCCCAGGCACCCAGGCAGAGGAGAGAGGTCCCGTAACAGAGAATCTGGTCTTATGTCAGCACAGAATCTGTCTTCATGTCATAGCAGAGAATCAGGCATCACGTCACCCACCACTGGAACAGGCCACTGTCACACATTTAGGCCCAGGCACCCAGGTAGAGGAGAGAGGTCCCGTAACAGAGAATCTGGCCTTATGTCAGCGCAGAATCAGTCTTCATGTCATAGCAGAGAATCAGGCTTCACGTCACCCACCACTGGAACAGGCCACTGTCACACATTTAGGCCCAGGCACCCAGGTAGAGGAGAGAGGTCCCGTAACAGAGAATCTGGCCTTATGTCAGCGCAGAATCAGTCTTCATGTCATAGCAGAGAATCAGGCTTCACGTCACCCACCACTGGAACAGGCCACTGTCACACATTTAGGCCCCGGCACCCAGACAGAAGAGAGCGGTCCCGTAACAGAGAATCTGGCCTTATGTCAGCGCAGAATCTGTCTTCATGTCATAGCAGAGAATCAGGCTTCACGTCACCCACCACTGGAACAGGCCACTGTCACACATTTAGGCCCAGGCACCCAGGCAGAGGAGAGAGGTCCCGTAACAGAGAATCTGGTCTTATGTCAGCACAGAATCTGTCTTCATGTCATAGCAGAGAATCAGGCATCACGTCACCCACCACTGGAACAGGCCACTGTCACACATTTAGGCCCAGGCACCCAGGTAGAGGAGAGAGGTCCCGTAACAGAGAATCTGGCCTTATGTCAGCGCAGAATCAGTATTCATGTCATCGCAGAGAATCAGGCTTCACGTCACCCACCACTGGAACAGGCCACTGTCACACATTTAGGCCCCGGCACCCAGACAGAAGAGAGCGGTCCCGTAACAGAGAATCTGGCCTTATGTCAGCGCAGAATCTGTCTTCATGTCATAGCAGAGAATCAGGCTTCACGTCACCCACCACTGGAACAGGCCACTGTCACACATTTAGGCCCAGGCACCCAGGCAGAGGATAGAGGTCCCGTAACAGAGAATCTGGCCTTATGTCAGCGCAGAATCTGTCTTCATGTCATAGCAGAGAATCAGGCTTCACGTCACCCACCACTGGAACAGGCCACTGTCACACATTTAGGCCCAGGCACCCAGGCAGAGGAGAGAGGTCCCGTAACAGAGAATCTGGCCTTATGTCAGCGCAGAATCTGTCTTCATGTCATAGCAGAGAATCAGGCTTCACGTTACCCACCACTGGAACAGGCCACTGTCACACATTTAGGCCCCGGCACCCAGACAGAGGAGAGCGGTCCCGTAACAGAGAATCTGGCCTTATGTCAGCGCAGAATCAGTCTTCATGTCATAGCAGAGAATCAGGCTTCACGTCACCCACCACTGGAACAGGCCACTGTCACACATTTAGGCCCAGGCACCCAGGCAGAGGAGAGAGGTCCCGTAACAGAAAATCTGGTCTTATGTCACACAGAATCTGTCTTCATGTCATAGCAGAGAATCAGGCATCACGTCACCCACCACTGGAACAGGCCACTGTCACACATTTAGGCCCAGGCACCCAGGTAGAGGAGAGAGGTCCCGTAACAGAGAATCTGGCCTTATGTCAGCGCAGAATCAGTTTTCATGTCATAGCAGAGAATCAGGCTTCACGTCACCCACCACTGGAACAGGCCATTGTCACACATTTAGGCCCCGGCACCCAAACAGAAGAGAGCGGTCCCGTAACAGAGAATCTGGCCTTATGTCAGCGCAGAATCTGTCTTCATGTCATAGCAGAGAATCAGGCTTCACGTCACCCACCACTGGAACAGGCCACTGTCACACATTTAGGCCCAGGCACCCAGGCAGAGGATAGAGGTCCCGTAACAGAGAATCTGGCCTTATGTCAGCGCAGAATCTGTCTTCATGTCATAGCAGAGAATCAGGCTTCACGTCACCCACCACTGGAACAGGCCACTGTCACACATTTAGGCCCAGGCACCCAGGGCAGAGGAGAGAGGTCCCGTAACAGAGAATCTGGCCTTATGTCAGCGCAGAATCTGTCTTCATGTCATAGCAGAGAATCAGGCTTCACGTCACCCACCACTGGAACAGGCCACAGTCACACATTTAGGCCCCGGCACCCAGACATAGGAGAGCGGTCCCGTAACAGAGAATCTGGCCTTATGTCAGCGCAGAATCTGTCTTCATGTCATAGCAGAGAATCAGGCTTCACGTCACCCACCACTGGAACAGGCCACTGTCACACATTTAGGCCCAGGAACCCAGGCAGAGGAGAGAGGTCCCGTAACAGAGAATCTGGCCTTATGTCAGCGCAGAATCTGTATTCATGTCATAGCAGAGAATCAGGCTTCACGTCACCCACCACTGGAACAGGCCACTGTCACACATTTAGGCCCAGGCACCCAGGCAGAGGAGAGAGGTCCCGTAACAGAGAATCTGGCCTTATGTCAGCGCAGAATCTGTCTTCATGTCATAGCAGAGAATCAGGCTTCACGTCACCCACCACTGGAACAGGCCACAGTCACACATTTAGGCCCCGGCACCCAGACATAGGAGAGCGGTCCCGTAACAGAGAATCTGGCCTTATGTCAGCGCAGAATCTGTCTTCATGTCATAGCAGAGAATCAGGCTTCACGTCACCCACCACTGGAACAGGCCACTGTCACACATTTAGGCCCAGGAACCCAGGCAGAGGAGAGAGGTCCCGTAACAGAGAATCTGGCCTTATGTCAGCGCAGAATCTGTATTCATGTCATAGCAGAGAATCAGGCTTCACGTCACCCACCACTGGAACAGGCCACTGTCACACATTTAGGCCCAGGCACCCAGGCAGAGGAGAGAGGTCCCGTAACAGAGAATCTGGCCTTATGTCAGCGCAGAATCTGTCTTCATGTCATAGCAGAGAATCAGGCTTCACGTCACCCACCACTGGAACAGGCCAATGTCACACATTTAGGCCCAGGCACCCAGGCAGAGGAGAGAGGTCCCGTAACAGAGAATCTGGCCTTATGTCAGCGCAGAATCTGTATTCATGTCATAGCAGAGAATCAGGCTTCACGTCACCCACCACTGGAACAGGCCACTGTCACACATTTAGGCCCAGGCACCCAGGCAGAGGAGAGAGGTCCCGTAACAGAGAATCTGGCCTTATATCAGCGCAGAATCTGTATTCATGTCATAGCAGAGAATCAGGCTTCACGTCACCCACCACTGGAACAGGCCACTGTCACACATTTAGGCCCAGGCACCCAGGCAGAGGAGAGAGGTCCCGTAACAGAGAATCTGGCCTTATGTCAGCGCAGAATCTGTATTCATGTCATAGCAGAGAATCAGGCTTCACGTCACCCACCACTGGAACAGGCCACTGTCACACATTTAGGCCCAGGCACCCAGGCAGAGGAGAGAGGTCCCGTAACAGAGAATCTGGCCTTATGTCAGCGCAGAATCTGTATTCATGTCATAGCAGAGAATCAGGCTTCACGTCACCCACCACTGGAACAGGCCACTGTCACACATTTAGGCCCAGGCACCCAGGCAGAGGAGAGAGGTCCCGTAACAGAGAATCTGGCCTTATGTCAGCGCAGAATCTGTATTCATGTCATAGCAGAGAATCAGGCTTCACGTCACCCACCACTGGAACAGGCCACTGTCACACATTTAGGCCCAGGCACCCAGGCAGAGGAGAGAGGTCCCGTAACAGAGAATCTGGCCTTATGTCAGCGCAGAATCTGTATTCATGTCATAGCAGAGAATCAGGCTTCACGTCACCCACCACTGGAACAGGCCACTGTCACACATTTAGGCCCAGGCACCCAGGCAGAGGAGAGAGGTCCCGTAACAGAGAATCTGGCCTTATGTCAGCGCAGAATCTGTATTCATGTCATAGCAGAGAATCAGGCTTCACGTCAGCCACCACTGGAACAGGCCACTGTCACACATTTAGGCCCCGGCACCCAGACAGAGGAGAGGTTCATTCAACTTTGGGTTGCCCCGCAATATAATGGTAAAATGAAATTAAAAATAGTATTGAATGAGGAAGTGCCCTGGAGTAGAATAATATATTGTTAAGGGGAGGTAGTTAATATCTAATCTGCACAAGGGATGGACAGGTCCTGTGGGATCCATGCCTGGTTCATTTTTATGAACGTCAGCTTGTCCACATTGGCTGTAGACAGGCGGCTGCGTTTGTCTGTAATGACGCCCCTGCCGTGCTGAATACACGTTCAGACAAAACGCTGGCCGCCGGGCAGGCCAGCACCTCCAAGGCATAAAAGGCTAGCTCTGGCCACGTGGACAATTTGGAGACCCAGAAGTTGAATATGGCCGAACCATCAGTCAGTACGTGGAGGGGTGTGCACAGGTACTGTTCCACCATGTTAGTGAAATGTTGCCTCCTGCTAACACGTTCCGTATCAGGTGGTGGTGCACTTAGCTGTGGCGTGTTGACAAAACTTTTCCACATATCTGCCATGCTAACCCTGCCCTCAGAGGAGCTGGGCGTGACACAGCTGCGTTGGCGACCTCTTGCTCCTCCTCTGCCTTCGCCTTGGGCTTCCACTGGTTCCCCTGTGACATTTGGGAATGCTCTCAGTAGCGTGTCTACCAACGTGCGCTTGTACTCGCGCATCTTCCTATCACGCTCCAGTGTAGGAAGTAAGGTGGGCACATTGTCTTTGTACCGGGGATCCAGCAGGGTGGCAACCCAGTAGTCCGCACACGTTAAAATGTGGGCAACTCTGCTGTCGTTGCGCAGGCACTGCAGCATGTAGTCGCTCATGTGTGCCAGGCTGCCCAGAGGTAAGGACAAGCTGTCCTCTGTGGGAGGCGTATCGTCATCGTCCTGTGTTTCCCCCCAGCCACGCACCAGTGATGGGCCCGAGCTGCTTTGGGTGCCACCCCACTGTGAACATGCTTCATCCTCATCCTCCTCCACCTCCTCCTCATCCTCGTCCTCCTCGTCCTCCAGTAGTGGGCACTGTCTGGCCACATTTGTACCTGGCCTCTGGTGTTGCAAAAAACCTCCCTCTGAGTCACTTTGAAGAGACTGGCCTGAAAGTGCTAAAAATGACCCCTCTTCTTCCTCTTCCTCCTGGGCCACCTCCTCTTCCATCATCGCCCTAAGTGTTTTCTCAAGGAGACATAGAAGTGGTATTGTAACGCTGATAACGGCGTCATCGCCACTGGCCATGTTGGTGGAGTACTCGAAACAGCGCAACAGGGCACACAGGTCTCGCA
>NW_024400772.1:0-22115 GCF_905171765.1 Bufo bufo | reverse complement strand
TGCCTGATTCTCTGCTGTGTAACCTCTCTCCTCCGTCTGGGTGTAGGGGTCAAAGTAACTAAATGGTGGCCTCCTCCTGTAGTGGGTGATATGATGCCTGGTTCTCTGCTGTGGGACCTCTCTCCTTTGTCTGGGTGCTGTGGTCAAAATAATAGTAAGTGACCTTCTCCATTGGTGGGTGACTTGAAGCCTGATTCTGTGCTATGGGACCTCACTCCAATTAATATTGTTTAATTTTTATTTATTTTATGTTAACTCATCATTTCCCTATCTACATTTGTTTGCAGGGGATTTAACTACATTTTGCTGCCTTTTGCAGCCCTCTAGCCCTTTCCGGGTGTGTTTTACAGCCTTTTTAGTGCCCAAAAGTTCGGGTCCCCATTGACTTCTATGGGGTTCGGGTTCGGGATGAAGTTCGGGTCGAGTTCGGATCCCGAACCCGAACATTTTTCGAAAGTTCGGCCAAACTCGTCGAACCCGAACATCTAGGTGTTCGCTCAACTCTAATCACAAGGCCATGGTGGTAGTAGTAGTTACTATTCAGCTGTACGGACACTGTTGGAGCATCATTATACTTTATTAAAAGCGGATTCTGTATGTGTCATTTTTATAAAGTTGAACTTTGATGACTCCATGTTGAGGTTTATAAGCAAACATTAAAACTATGTAAATGTCAATTACAGTACAGAAGAGGTACCAAATCCTAAAACCAACATAATAAAATTAGCGTGTATGTTCCAGAAATTATGAGCATAACCAAACTTACACAAATGGGTACGCTATTCAGGGCCACAAAAAGGCAACAGGCTTTTTCATAACTTTTCACATTTATTACCTATCCACAGAATAAGTACACAAGTTCATATTGGCCGGGGAACAACAGCCAACCACCATGACGATCAACTGTATGAGGAGATAATGTGTGCAGTGCGCACGGCCCATTTCCCTTCTCGATTCCTGCTCTAATTGCTGAGATCTATGTGACTTGTTCAAGAAAATAGTGCCAGTCAGGGAATAAAAAGATACAGGAGGCGGCATGTGCGCTCTGCACGTGTCGTCTCATCATAAAGCTCATCATCGGTGGTGGCCGGTGTTACTACCCCACAAAAATGATTTGGTTTACCGACACAAAGGATAGGTCAACAATCGTACAATGCCACACAACCCCTTACATTCTTGACCACTATGGCTAAACCAAAATTAGGAACTAATAATTACCAGGAAAAAAGGATTTTAGCACAACAAAATTACTTACAGCCTCAAATCCATCACCGAATGCAAAAACTGCAATTGAGCAGCGTACAGATATGGCCTCTTTTTGGAGCTGCCTTCCCCACTCCGGCCTTGACTATTCAGATCCCGGCGGAATTGGTCCCGGCAGCTGTTCCACCTTGTTTTCGTCTGTTTCACTGTAAAGAAATGAAATATAGCAATTAATGTAAACAAATGTAAGCCAAAAAAAATAAAATATATATATATATATGTTGGTAAGGCTGATTAGTGAGCCTGCATTTGTGGGAGGGGCGGAGGCTCTTCATATACGAGCCACACCCTCACTTCCAGGCGTGTGTTCTCAGGTGCACAGCTGCTGCTGGGTGTCATTAGCAGACTAGCTTCTCTGGTGGTAGGAGTCTTTCTTTGCAGCATGGAGCTTGTTATTTGGCTCTCTGCTACCGTGGCATGCACGCGCCGTACTACGTAAGTAGGTTGTGCCGGGGCCGTCTCTCCTGGCCGGTCGGAACCGACTTTGCTAGCGAACGGGAGGCTTTGCCTCAGAATCTGCTACCTCAGGTTTGCTTAAAGCCAAACAAGTGGAATGTTTATATTAAAAGATATCATTTATTATAAAATATAAATAATGGAGAACAACAGGATGTAATACAGTACACGGAGAAGCACAGGGTAAGTAAATTCATAGGAACCACCATAGAACTGCGCAAAATAGAGCACAGTTCTTGCGCAATGTGAAGCATAAAACAGGTGCGACCAATAAAGCAAAAGCTAAGACTCTGGGCAACCAGATAAATATCACATATATGGTCTCCCTAATAAGGGTATGGTACACAAGTACCACAGGCCAGATATAGTAACCCCAGAGTCGTAGCAAGCATGCACGGTATGATGTAAATGTCACAATCAGCCAAAAACAGTGATATGGTAAATACAAAATCACTAGGCTGAAGTCAAACCATAACTAACGTGCACCAAAGTTCAAGGGACCCAGCGTGGATACATACAAGGGTACCCCGCAAGTAGCATGGAACCGCGCTAAGAATAGGACGTACCTGAAGACATGGTGGCAAAATGAAAGACCGGCCCTGGGCGCGAGACCTCGACGCGCGTTTCACCTCAACGGCTTCGTCAGGAGCCGTTGAGGTGAAACGCGCGTCGAGGTCTCGCGCCCAGGGCCGGTCTATTATTTTGCCACCATGTCTTCAGGTACGTCCTATTCTTAGCGCG
This sequence comes from Bufo bufo, assembly GCF_905171765.1. Classification (NCBI taxonomy): domain Eukaryota; kingdom Metazoa; phylum Chordata; class Amphibia; order Anura; family Bufonidae; genus Bufo; species Bufo bufo. The sequence continues at coordinate 19,655 of NW_024400772.1, read as the reverse complement.
GTTCCATGCTACTTGCGGGGTACCCTTGTATGTATCCACGCTGGGTCCCTTGAACTTTGGTGCACGTTAGTTATGGTTTGACTTCAGCCTAGTGATTTTGTATTTACCATATCACTGTTTTTGGCTGATTGTGACATTTACATCATACCGTGCATGCTTGCTACGACTCTGGGGTTACTATATCTGGCCTGTGGTACTTGTGTACCATACCCTTATTAGGGAGACCATATATGTGATATTTATCTGGTTGCCCAGAGTCTTAGCTTTTGCTTTATTGGTCGCACCTGTTTTATGCTTCACATTGCGCAAGAACTGTGCTCTATTTTGCGCAGTTCTATGGTGGTTCCTATGAATTTACTTACCCTGTGCTTCTCCGTGTACTGTATTACATCCTGTTGTTCTCCATTATTTATATTTTATAATAAATGATATCTTTTGATATAAACATTCCACTTGTTTGGCTTTTAGTTTACTCTGGATATGGTACAAGTGGTCATTATAGCTGTCTAAGTTGACAGAGCTGCCTTTTTGTAGGTTAATTGTATTTATATATAACCTCAGGTTTGCTTGTTGGGCCTAAATACTTCTATTTTCTTTTCAACTTTGTTTGTTGGTAATGGGAGTTAGCTCCTATAAATCTTACAAGTTTCACTTTGTTTCGTTCGTCTCGTATGAAAAGTTACTTCAGCCGGTTTGCTGTAAAGAAAGTTACCCGGGCTGCACGTGACGTCATGTTTGGAGATCAGACGCAGCTGTTATTGTTTAGGCCTCTTGCTGTAGCTGTTCCTTGCGATGTGTCTCCCCCCCTCCCCCCGCTACCACCATCTTTAGACTTCATGTATTTCACTGCTCCATGTACTTAAAAACCCTGCCGCACTTTCATGCTCTGCTGTTATCCTGAGCTGCATTTACACTTTTGGCTTTTATTTCATGTCTTATGCTGCATCCGCACGTCCTTACTGTCCTGTACTTTTCCACTCTTGGTTCGTATTCACATAGATTGGTCTCGCATTCAAGCTGCGTTCACCTGTTGGCTGTTACATCTCATTCTGTCCCCAGCCGACAGCCAGATCCGTATTACACGCCTGTTATTACATGTTGTATACTCGGCTTACAGCCATAGCTGCTACTGTTACTCTGTTTTCATGCTCTGGACGCACCACCCTGGTGTTCCCACCTTGCTCCACTCACAACCAGAGCTGCGTTTATACCAAATTTCATGCTCTGCTTATACCCAAAGTTGTGTTCACACTTCTACTGCTACACCAGGTCGTATACCCCACTCACCAAAGCCGCTTTCCATGTCTGCTGCCACATCAAGTTAATATTCTGTTCACATCCAAAGCTGCGTCCGCATGTCTGCTTTCGCATGTTGTCCTATACTCCTTTCACTACTAGAGCTGCGTCCACGTGTCTGCTTTCGCATCACGTCAATACTCTGCTCACTTCCAGGTTGCATTTATACGTCCGCTTTATACCATGCTTTTCATGCGCTACCCATACTCAGAGCTGCGCCCATACCATGTTTTTTAGGTACCACTCGCATCCAAAGCTGCATTCACCCATTTGTTGTTACATCATGTGTTGTACTCTGCTCCCACTCAAAGCTGCATTCTCCTGTTCATTGCTACGTCATGGTTTTGCTCAATCTCATTGGGGCAGTCTGCACCCACCGCTCTGGTACCTCTCTCCCGACAAACATAACTGCGTTCTTTTCAGGCTTACGTTCCCTTCCTCGGTGGTCTGTTACATTCCATAGGCCTACTTTCTGTTTTAATCCTGGTTCATATTCACTCAGACTGGTCTCCTTTTACTTCTGGTTCGTATTCACTCAGATTGGTCTCCTGCCCCAGTTCACCAAACAGCTCCTCAGCAGAGGTCAGTGGGCCAGTAAGTTTCCTGCTATGTTTTCACAAACCGTTTATTTGTTTGTCACGATAAGAGACTTCTCTTAGCGAACTTGCAATGCCTCAGGCTCTTGTTTTTTCTCCCATCTCTGTTTCAATTTCATGTTTACGTTTATGGTTCGCGGTGGTTAGTGTTTTATGTATGCACGTGCTTCGGATTACTAATGACTATATTTTAACGCCTGTTGGCAGTCATCTTCCTTAGGCCACCTTCTAGCCAATCTAATCATTCAAGTCCCTTCATATGCCATCAGGTCCGGCTTACGTTTTAATTACTTATCGTCATCCCTCTGTCTTCGGGGGCCCTATGACTGATCCGGCCTCATGGCTCCGGGGGCCCCATGACCGTTTTTTCATGTTCTGTTTGTTAGGGGTACAACATGGTTGTAGGCTGGTTAGTGTTTCCAGGTTTGCTGTTGGAGGGGGTCATGGTTATGCGAGTCCCCAAGGCATTCTGGTGCTGCATAAGTGGTTTATAAAAAATAATAATAATAAAATCATAAGAGGCTCGCACGAGTGGCTCTTCGCTTATAGGACCTCACGACTGGCATCGTCATTCGTAGTTCGCACGGTCATCTGCTCCCGCCATGAGGGGCTCTCACGCATGGCTCCCGCCATGAGGGGCTCTCACGCATGGCTCCCGCCATGAGGGGCTCTCACGCATGGCTCCCGCCATGAGGGGCTCTCACGCATGGCTCCCGCCATGAGGGGCTCTCACGCATGGCTCCCGCCATGAGTGGCTGTCACGCATGGCTCCCGCCATGGGGGGCTCTCACGCATGGCTCCCGCCATGGGGGGCTCTCACGCATGGCTCCCGCCATGGGGGGCTCTCACGCATGGCTCCCGCCATGGGGGTCTCTCACGCATGGCTCCTGCCATGGGGGTCTCTCACACTTGGCTCCCGCCATGGGGGGCTCTCACGCTTGGCTCCCGCCATGGGGGACTCTCACGCATGGCTCCCGCCATGGGGGACTCTCACGCATGGCTCCCGCCATGGGGGACTCTCACGCATGGCTCCCGCCATGGGGGACTCTCACGCATGGCTCTTGGCTTAGAGGATTTCACAATCGTCATCGACATTGGTAGGTCATACGGCCATCTGCTACTATTTTCCATGGCACACCTTTCAGAAGTTTTCTTTTGTTCATTTATATTTTACAGATTAGTACTTGCAGTTCATTTCAGCCTCATTTCATTAAGAAGCTTTACCCCATGTCTTTGTCTTTCTAGGTTATCAAGTCCCGGTTGATTACTAAACCCGTTGGGTTAAGCCCCAATCTTTTCCCCTGCCGTCCTTAATTCTAAGGTTCGCATCCTGGCGGCTGCCCGGCCCCATGGGCCCCTGGTGGTTGCTTCGGCCCCATGGCTTCAGGGGTCCGACCAATGGTTGTCTGTCCACCTGTGCATCTATGCTTTTGAATGACTCATATCTTTACCTGCTTGCCAGCTTATTTTATTCAGGTTTAATTTTACTTTGTCCGTTATTATCTCCATTTTCTGTCACGTTTCCCTTCGTCTTTTCAGGTCATGCAGTTGAACTCATATTGGGGTCACCTTCCACGTCGGTCAGGTCTCGTTCCTAACGATATTTCGCCTTGCATGTCATTCAGGCCACGTAGTTTATCTTAGGTATCGCCTGCCACATCGGTCAGGCTCATGGTTTAATTTAACCTGCACCTTTTATTCAGGTCCGATGACAGCTTCGGCCCCATGGCTTTGGGGGCCCGATGACAGCTTCGGCCCCATGGCTTCGGGGGCCCGGTGACAGCTTCGGCCCCATGGCTTCGGGGGCCCGGTGACAGCTTCGGCCCCATGGCTTCGGGGGCCCGGTGACAGCTTCGGCCCCATGGCTTCGGGGGCCCGGTGACAGCTTCGGCCCCATGGCTTCGGGGGCCCGGTGACAGCTTCGGCCCCATGGCTTCGGGGGCCCGGTGACAGCTTCGGCCCCATGGCTTCGGGGGCCCGATGACAGCTTCGGCCCCATGGCTTCGGGGGCCCGATGACAGCTTCGGCCCCATGGCTTCGGGGGCCCGATGACAGCTTCGGCCCCATGGCTTCGGGGGCCCGATGACAGCTTCGGCCCCATGCCTTCAGGGGCCCGATGACAGCTTCGGCCCCATGCCTTCGGGGGCCCGATGACAGCTTCGGCCCATGCCTTCGGGGGCCCGATGACAGCTTCGGCCCGACGCCTTCGGGGGCCCGATGACAGCTTCGGCCCCATGCCTTCGGGGGCCCGATGACAGCTTCGGCCCCATGCCTTCGGGGGCCCGATGACAGCTTCGGCCCCATGGCTTCGGGGGCCCGATGACAGCTTCGGCCCCATGGCTTCGGGGGCCCGATGACAGCTTCGGCCCCATGGCTTCGGGGGCCCGGTGACAGCTTCGGCCCCATGGCTTCGGGGGCCCGGTGACAGCTTCGGCCCCATGGCTTCGGGGGCCCGATGACAGCTTCGGCCCCATAGCTTCGGGGGCCCGATGACAGCTTCGGCCCCATGGCTTCGGGGGCCCGATGACAGCTTCGGCCCCATGGCTTCGGGGGCCCGATGACAGCTTCGGCCCCATGGCTTCGGGGGCCCGATGACAGCTTCGGCCCCATGGCTTCGGGGGCCCGGTGACAGCTTCGGCCCCATGGCTTCGGGGGCCCGATGACAGCTTCGGCCCCATAGCTTCGGGGGCCCGATGACAGCTTCGGCCCCATGCCTTCGGGGGCCCGATGACAGCTTCGGCCCCATGGCTTCGGGGGCCCGATGACAGCTTCGGCCCCATGGCTTCGGGGGCCCGATGACAGCTTCGGCCCCATGGCTTCGGGGGCCCGGTGACAGCTTCGGCCCCATGGCTTCGGGGGCCCGGTGACAGCTTCGGCCCCATGGCTTCGGGGGCCCGATGACAGCTTCGGCCCCATAGCTTCGGGGGCCCGATGACAGCTTCGGCCCCATGGCTTCGGGGGCCCGATGACAGCTTCGGCCCCATGGCTTCGGGGGCCCGATGACAGCTTCGGCCCCATGGCTTCGGGGGCCCGATGACAGCTTCGGCCCCATGGCTTCGGGGGCCCGATGACTGCTTCGGCCCCATGGCTTCGGGGGCCCGATGACTGTTTTTCAGTCCTGCTGGGCTGAATGCCTGGTTGGTTGTGCATCTGGGCTGATTTGGCCCCTATGTATCGCATACATACCTGCTTCCCTAATTTCCTAATAATCAACGTTGATTGCTCACTTTATGTTTTGACCACAAACTGGTCCGGTTCGCCCTACAGCATCATTGTCATGTCTTACGCAGATATTTAGTCTTTCTTTAATGGTTCATGCTTTCGTTCGGGTCCTGCCAGATGAAGAACAAGTAGGGCAATTCCCTCTAACATTTCAGTCTCTGATCGTAGTCGATCATATCTTGTCAACCAGGTCCCCGCGCAAAGTCTTTGCCTTTTTACCATGACCAGGAACTCATTTTCGTCGGTAGCTTCATTGCATTGCATTCCCTCACTCATGGGAGGGCATAGACAGAATCTTGTATATTATGGCTTCGTAGCTTCTTGCCGCACTAACCTCAGACTCCCTACAACCACGTTAAATCGGATTTTGGACAAGGTCCAGCATTTCCTCACGGTAGAAGTTTCAGATTGTAGGTCGGTCTTCACGTCTCAAACGCAAAAATAATTCTCGGGCACACAGTAGAACAACGCGCGGACCACGGCTAGCAGATAGCTGTTGTCTGGGGAACTATTCAAGGATTCTCTTCCTATCTTCATGGTTTCTTTTTGGCCCTCATTTCTAAATAGTCTAGGCAGTTAGGTTGCGGTCCCACGATCTCCTGAGGCTAGGGCATTGCCAGTACTCGCACTAGAGCCAAACTTTACAAGTTTCAGTTGGTTTTTATGATCCATTTCACAACGTATTCCCGGTCCTCCATTCCGCTTTGGGGCAGTATACGCAATATTGAGAATCATGTCTCTGGCCTTGTCATCCACAAGATGGGTTGTAGGTCTCCTACTGGTCTTGCCTCGTATACCCCGAATTTTCGCTCTAGATCCCTGACGCCTTGCAGTTGGCTTGGGGATTAGTTTGCACATGCCATTCGAATTCCTTTTCTACCCTACTTGGCTTGGTTTTTGCCCACTTATAGGCCTACCCACGATCGTGGCTCAGGGCACACAACAAGCCATTTAGTCAGGTCAGCTAAGACACGCCTAGCTGGGTTAGGTTGTTCCTGTTGTTTCTCTCCCTAGGGTTCTTCGGATACCTCTTGGCCGTAGCCATGACCACAAGTTGGTAAGGCTGATTAGTCAGCCTGCATTTGTGGGAGGGGCGGAGGCTCTTCATATACGAGCCACACCCTCACTTCCAGGCGTGTGTTCTCAGGTGCCCCACCCTCCCTCACTTATCTTCTCATTTCCACAGGGTATGCCCACTTATAGGCCTACCCACGATCGTGGCTCAGGGCACACAACAAGCCATTTAGTCAGGTCAGCTAAGACACGCCTAGCTGGGTTAGGTTGTTCCTGTTGTTTCTCTCCCTAGGGTTCTTCGGAGACCTCTTGGCCGTAGCCATGACCACAAATATATATATATAAAATGAAAAAGATGGGCAGCACTCCAAAAAGTAAAAAAATACAAAATCTTTATTGACCCCAGTGGGAAATGCGACGTTTCGGCTCTAGACAGGAGCCTTCCTCAAGCAGACTGCCCATCTTTTTTATTTTGTATTTGTGGATTGGCTTTAATCCGTATTGGGCTGTTGCCCCCACCAGCTTGCATCAGGGACGGTGCTGTCACAGTTTTTTCTTTTTATATATATATATATATATCTATATCAGTAGAAATAGCAAAGGGAAAAGTAAAGGCAAAATTAAGTTGCCAACTCAGATAAATGTATGTATTGGCCGGATTATACAGCACATGGTACAGTACTGCAGGTGTGGGGATACTAATGTACAATGAGTTCAGGAAGGAGGAGATTAGTCGTGCGAGCCATTTGGACTAAAAGTCTTTATAATATGACATGGAGACAACTATAGGATGCTCAATTACAAAAGGGACATGTGTCACGAAATAACAAGTGCACATACAGGTTTGAGACATAAGTACTGTTTGCTGGAGCAAAGGGAGGCTCAGCCATTTATTGTAAAAAAATGATGGGGTATGGTATTTAGTGCACGACTCTTTCTAAAATCATATACCGGTTTTATGCCAAATGAAGCTAGCCCACAAAATATACATTCTTCTGACCTCATGGAATTTATAGCTACATCATTTTAGGGACAGACAGGGCAAGGACAGTACAACGGCATTGCTATCACTTACCTAAAGCTGCAAGGCCTCGGCCAACTGCTTGCGAATATTCTGCCCGCCTCATGCTACGGGCCACTTGCTCCCAAGCCGACTCCTTGCGAACTCGGTCCTGATAAATATTTGACCGGGTGTCCCATAGTTCGGGCCTCTCCTGCAACAAACAAATAAGTCTTCCAGCGGGGCATCTTAGTTGGCAAGAAATATAATAGCCAGCCACTCACTGCCACACCACACTATGGATTTTCACCACAGGTGCCTAGCAATTTGCATAACCTGTGACCTTAACCCCTTAAGGACCTAGGACGTACCGGTACGCCCTATTTCCCGAGTCCTTAAGGACCTAGGACGTACCGGTACGCCCTATTTCCCGAGTCCTTAAGGACCGAGGACGTACCGGTACGTCCTGACTTAAAATCTGTATTCCGGCGCCCCAGGGGTTAATTGGAACGGGATTTCGGCTGAAATCATTCAGCCGGCATCCCGTAACAATGCAGGGGGGGGTCATTTGACCCCCCCGTATCGGCGATCGCAGCAAACCGCAGGTCAATTCAGACCTGCGGTTTGCTGCGCTTTTTGCAGTTTCTGATCGCCGCGGTCCCTGACCGCGGGGATCAGAAACTTTAGAGTGGCTAAAATCATTATTTTTCACCCCCCCCTGCACCCCTGCACGATTTTATGCCGGAGGGTGGTGCGGGGGGGGTGTCGCAGGCGGTGGGGGCGTTGCGGGAGGCGGGCGGTGCGGCAGGCGGGATCGCGATCCCCCGCCCGCCTCCCCATGAACGATCGTTGGCTTCTAGTGGGTATACCAGGGTGCCAGCACATTGCTGGCACCCTGGTATAAACGGCTGACATCTGTGCAGATGTCAGCCGTTTAACCCTTTCCATACCGCAGTCCGTACGGACCGCTGTATGGAAAAAGTTAACTGTCATCGGTCAGGGAGCTCCCTCCCTCTCCATCGGGGGGCTGCTGTGGCTTTGCAGCCCCCCGATGGAGAGGGAGAGAGCCCCCAGAGAGCCCCCCTCAGCCCCGTGCTTACCCTTCCCCGTCTGCGAAGTTCTGAGCAGACGGGGAGGGTTCCCATGGCAACAGGACGCCTGCTCAGGCGTCCTGCTGTCCATGGTGCTGAACAGATCTATGCTAAAAGCACAGATCTGTTCAGTGTAAGTAAAATACAGTACAGAACAATATATATTGTTCTGTACTGTATTATACAGACACCAGACCCACTGGATCTTCAAGAACCAAGTGGGTCTGGGTCACAAAAATGTAAAAAAAAGTGAAAAAAGTTAAGATAAAAAAAAAACATTTATCACTGAATAAAAATTAAAAAAATAAAATAAACTACACATATTAGGTATCGCCGCGTCCGTAACGACCTGATCTATAAAATGGTCATGTTACTTTCCCCGCACGGTGAACGCCATAAAAATAAAAAAATAAAAACTATGAGAAAATTGAAATTTTGCCCACCTTACTTCCCAAAAAAAGTAATAAAAGTGATCAAAAAAGTCGCATGTACGCCAAAATAGTACCAATCAAACCGTCATCTCATCCCGCAAAAAATGAGACCCTACTCAAGATAATCGCCCAAAAGCTGAAAAAACTATGGCTCTTAGACTATGGAGACACTAAAACATGATTTTTTTTTTTTTCAAAAATGAACTCATTCTGTAAAACTTACATAAATAAAAAAAAGTATACATATTAGGTATCGCCGCGTCCGTATCGACCGGCTCTATAAAAATATCACATGACCTAACCCCTCAGATGACCACCGTAAAAAAATAAAAATAAAAACAGTGTAAAAAAAGCCATTTTTTGCCATCTTACGTCACAAAAAGTGTAATAGCAAGCGATCAAAAAATCATATGCACCCCAAAATAGTGCCAATCAAACCGTCATCTCATCCCGCAAAAAATGAGACCCTACTCATGATAATCGCCCAAAAACTGAAAAAACTATGGCTCTTAGAATATGGAGACACTAAAACATTTTTTTGGTTTTAAAAATGAAGTTATTGTATAAAACTTACATAAATAAAAAAAAATGTATACATATTAGGTATCGCCGCGTCCGCGACAACCTGCTCTATAAAAATACCACATAATCTAACCTGTCAGATGAATGTTGTAAATAACAAAAAAAAAAAACGTGCCAAAAAAGCTATTTCTTGTTACCTTGCTGCACAAAAAGTGTAATATAGAGCAACCAAAAATCATATGTACCCTAAACTAGTACCAACAAAACTGCCACCCTATCCCGTAGTTTCTAAAATGGGGTCACTTTTTTGGAGTTTCTACTCTAGGGGTGCATCAGGGGGGCTTCAAATGGGACATGGTGTCAAAAAAAACAGTCCAGCAAAACCTGCCTTCCAAAAACCGTATGGAATTCCTTTCCTTCTGCGCCCTGCCGTGTGCCCATACAGCGGTTTACGACCACATATGGGGTGTTTCTGTAAACTACAGAATTAGGGCCATAAATATTAAGTTTTGTTTGGCTGTTAACCCTTGCTTTGTAACTGGAAAAAAAATATTAAAATGGAAAATCTGCCAAAAATGTGAAATTTTGAAATTGTGTCTCTATTTTCCATTAAATCTTGTGCAACACCTAAAGGGTTAACAAAGTTTGTAAAATCAGTTTTGAATAGCTTGAGGGGTGTAGTTTCTTAGATGGGGTCACTTTTATGGAGTTTCTACTCTAGGGGTGCATCAGGGGGGCTTCAAATGGGACATGGTGTCAAAAAACCAGTCCAGCAAAATCTGGCTTCCAAAAACCAAACCGCGCACCTTTCACTCTACGCCCTACTGTGTGCCCGTACAGTAGTTTACGGCCACATATGGGGTGTTTCTGTAAACGGCAGAGTCAGGGCAATAAAGATACAATCTTGTTTGGCTGTTAACCCTTGCTTTGTTAGTGGAAAAAATGGGTTAAAATTGAAAATTAGGCAAAAAAATGAAATTCTCAAATTTCATCCCCATTTGCCAATAACTCTTGTGCAACACCTAAAGGGTTAACGACGTATGTAAAATCAGTTTTGAATACCTTGAGGGGTGTAGTTTCTTAGATGGGGTCACTTTTAGGGAGTTTCTCCTCTTGGGGTGCATCAGGGGGCTTCAAATGGGACATGGTGTCAAAAAACCAGTCCATAAAAATCAGCCTTCCAAAAACCATATGGTGCACCTTTCACTCTACGCCCCGCTGTGTGGCCGTACAGTAGTTTACGGCCACATATGGGGTGTTTCTGTAAACGGCAGAGTCAGGGCAATAAAGATACAATCTTGTTTGGCTGTTAACCCTTGCTTTGTTAGTGGAAAAAATGGGTTAAAATTGAAAATTAGGCAAAAAAATGAAATTCTCAAATTTCATCCCCATTTGCCAATAACTCTTGTGCAACACCTAAAGGGTTAACGACGTATGTAAAATCAGTTTTGAATACCTTGAGGGGTGTAGTTTCTTAGATGGGGTCACTTTTAGGGAGTTTCTCCTCTTGGGGTGCATCAGGGGGCTTCAAATGGGACATGGTGTCAAAAAACCAGTCCATAAAAATCAGCCTTCCAAAAACCATATGGTGCACCTTTCACTCTACGCCCCGCTGTGTGGCCGTACAGTAGTTTACGGCCACATATTGGGTGTTTCTGTAAACGGCAGAGTCAGGGCAATAAAGATACAGTCTTGTTTGGCTGTTAACCCTTGGTTTGTTAGTGGAAAAAATGGGTTAAAATGAAAAATTTGACAAAAATATGAAATTCTCAAATTTCCTCCCCATTTGCCAATAACTCTTGTGCAACACCTAAAGGGTTAACAATGTATGCAAAATCAGTTTTGAATACCTTGAGGGGTGTAGTTTCTTAGATGGGGTCATTTTTGGGTGGTTTCTATTATGTAAGCCTCGCAAAGTGACTTCAGACCTGAACTGGTCGCTAAAAATTGAGTTTTTGTAAATTTCTGAAAAATTTCAAGATTTGCTTCTAAACTTCTAAGCCTTATAACATCCCCAAAAAATAAAATATCATTCCCAAAACAATTCAAGCATGAAGTAGACATATGGGGAATGTAAAGTCATCACAATTTTTGGGGGTATTACTATGTATTACAGAGGTAGAGAAACTGAAAATTTGAAATTTGCTAATTTTTCAAAATTTACGGTAAAAATTGTATTTTTTTATGCAAAAAAATTAACTTTTTTGACCCAATTTTAGCAGTGTCATGAAGTACAATATGTGACGAAAAAACAATCTCAGAACGGCCTGGGTAAGTCAAAGCGTTTTAAAGTTATGAGCACTTAAAGTGACACTGGTCAGATTTGCAAAAAATGGCCTGGTCCTTAAGGTGAAAATGAGCCTGGTCCTTAAGGTGAAAATGAGCCCGGTCCTTAAGGGGTTAAACTTCCTGTATCTTATTTTTTAAAATTTTATTGGCACAAGTTCTGGCAGACAGTTTTGCCATAGCAAAAGATTGAAATAAAATGGACGCGGACGCGGATGACAATCGGATGTGCCTCCGTGTTTTTCAGTGGTCCCATTGACTTGAATGGGTCCGCGAACCGTTTTCCGCGAAAATAATAGGCCAGGTTATATTTTTTTGGCGGACTGGAACCACGGATTACGGACGCGGATGGCAAACGGAGCATTAGCAGAGTTTTCAACGGAGCCATTGAAAATCAATGGGTCCGCAGAAAATCATGAAAAACGGCGCAATGGACACGGAACACAACAACGGTCGTGTGCATGAGGCCTTATTCTGATATTTTCTCATATGTTTGGTATTCTTGCCATGCTAAATATTGGTACCCTGACCAACCCAATTGGCTTTAAAATGAATCCACTACCATCATAGCTTGATTATACACTTAAAGAGGACCTTTCACTAGATTAAAAAATCTAAACTAACTATACAGACATGTAGAGTGTCGCCCAGGGATCCCCCTGCACTTACTATTATACCTGGGTGCCGCTCCGTTCACCCGGTATAGCCTCCGGTATCTTCACATGTTAGGCTCCACCCAGGGGAACCTGCCGGCGTCTCCTTCTCCCAGGCTGTAGTGCTGGCCAATCGCAGAGCTCAGCTCATAGCCTGAGAGTTTTTTTTTTTCTCTCAGGCTATGAGCTGAGCACTGCGATTGGCCAGCGCTACAGCATGGGAGAAAGAGACGCCGGCAGGTTCCCCTGGGTGGAGCCTAACATGTGAAGATACTATACCGGTCGAACGGAGCGGCGCCCAGGTATAATAGTAAGTGCAGGGAGATCCCTGGGCGCCGCTCTACATGTCTGTATACCTAGTTTAGATTTTTTAATCTAGTGAAAGGTCCTCTTTAAGCTGATCCTGATGCTGCTAAAGTGAACATACTCTTAGGCAGAAAGTAACAGAAATAGCAAAAAAGTATATAACATACCAAACATACTGCATGCAAAGGTGAAAACAGACACTATGTTCTGCAGAATAGAAGGATGTTGGCATCTCTTGAATACCTGTTTCCTAAGCACCAATTTGCTTTGCCATTTATGCTCTTGGATAATGAAGTCTGGTTAAAGAACACAAATAGTTTTGTGTAAAGGTCAGTGACAATGACAGATTAACACATTCTCATTTATCTTAATTTTCCTAAAACATCTCCAGTGTAAGGCCTATTGCACACGACCATATGGCTTTTTCAGTGATTTGCGGTCCGTTTTTTGTTTCCGTTGTGTTTCTGTTTCTGTTCCGTTTTTCCATTCCGTTTTTCCGTATGGCATATACAGTATACAGTAATTACAAAGATAAAATTGGGCTGGGCATAACATTTTCAATAGATGGTTCAGCAAAAAACGGAACGGAAACGGAAGACATACGGATGCATTTCCGTATGTGTTCTGTTTTTTTTTGCGGACCCATTGACTTGAATGGAGCCACGGAACATGATTTGCGGGCAATAATAGGACATGTTCTATGTTAGAACGAAATAGAAAAACGGAAATACGGAAACGGAATGCATACGGAGTACATTCCGTTTTTTTTGCGGAACCATTGAAATAAATGGTTCCGTATACGGACCGTATACGGAACGCAAAAAACGGCCAGTAAACGGGAAAAATAAACGGCCGTGTGCAGGAGGCCTAAAGCAATCAATTTTATAACTTACTAGCAGAAGGACCCAGCTTCGCACGAGTATATTTCATCTTTTTAATTTAATGTTTGTGTGTTGTTAAAAGATGTTGACAGTATCCACTATAACAGTGACATCTACAATACCCAGCCCCTTTAACAGTGACCGCCACAGCGGCCTGCCCCCTTAACAGTAACATCCACAGCGCCCTCTACTTTAACAGTGATTTCCACAGCGGCTGCCCCTTTATTAGTGACCTCCACAGTACCCTGTCTTCTTAACAGTGATTTACACAATAACCCGCCCCCTTAACAGTGACCTCTACAGAGCTCTAATCTCTTAAAATGTGACCTGCACAACACCCCACCCCCTTAACAGTGACCTCTATAGAACCCCGCCCCTTAACAGTAACCTCCATAGCGGACCGTCCCCTTAACTGTGATGTCCACAGTAGGGCGTCTACTTGCTGGTAGCCGCCGCATCCTCCTTTTAAAAAAACGCCCCCTCCTCCAGTTGATTGACAGGGCCAGCGAGCGCTCTCCTCCTCCGGCTGGCCCTGTCAGCATTTCAAATCCCGCGCCTGCGCCTTACGTGTCTTCATTCGGCGCAAGCGCTCTGAGCAGTGGCGTACCGCCCATAAAGGCAGAACACGCCACTGCTATGGGGCCCGCGGCACTGGGGGGCCCGTAGCGCAGAGAAGGCCCCACCCACACTATTTGGCCCCGCCCACTCATGACCTGCTGCAGCCGGCTATGCGGCTGCTTTTCTCCCCAGGGCCCAGCCCCAACATCAACTCATCTTCCGCAATCGCCTCGCCGCACCCCCCCCCCCCGACCTGACCTCCTCCTGACCGTCTGCCGGAATCAGGATCAAACACCAGCCTGCATGTGGCGCTCGTGCCGCTGGCCAATCAGCACAAGGCAACTCTGTTGAGGCAGCTGCTGATTGGCCAGTGGCGCAAGGGGGCGGGCGGGAGAATCGCCTCGAACTTCGCCGTCGGCGCTTCACCAGAGACGAGTCAGTGCCTGCCCTGAGCTGAGGAGAGAGAGGGAGTCCGGAGGAAGATTCTGAACTCTGAAGCAGTAAGTAGTACTGTGAGTGAGCACTGAGCAGTGCACCGGTTGTGTCCCTGGCTGGCTGGCCTTAGCAATTTACCCATTTTTTTTTTCATGAATCCATGTTTAACAGAGTACCTTTTTTCCATCTGTCTTGTTCTTTTGATCGTGAGTCTTGTCATTTCTTCAAAAAATCGATTCTTATGATATGTAAATGACGCTGTAAGAAGCCCAGAGGGGCGTTACTCTTTCTCCACGGTGCCCAGGAACGCCCCTCTGAAGTGCCGTGCCCGGCTAAATTTGAAAACTAATAACGCCTCCAAGACGTTTTGCGCGGGATTTGGGATGCCGGCGAGAGGAGGATCGGGGTGTTTGCAGCAGAGCGCGGCGCTGAGGAGGGGGGGGTTGAGCACTTAGCCGCGCCTCTGGGAGGCGATTTAGATGAACTTGTCTTGGAGGCGTTATTAGTTTTCAAATTTAGCCGGGCATGGCACTTCAGAGGGGCGTTCCTGGGCACCGTGGAGAAAGAATAACGCCCCTCTGGGCTCCTTACAGCATCATTTACATATCATAAGAATCGATTTTTTGAAGAAATGACAAGACTCACAATCAAAAGAACAAGACAGATGGAAAAAAGGTACTCTGTTAAACATGGATTCATGAAAAAAAATAAATGGGTAAATTGCTAGTGACAGATTCCCTTTAACAGGGCACCCCAAATAAGGAGACCTGCAGGCTGCAGCAGATATCCCATGTGACAGGTCACCCCCAGGAAACCCCTAAGGCTCCATTCACACGTCCGCAATGTGTTTTGCGGATATACGGAGCCACGGATCCGCAAAACACGGAAAGCGACAATGTGCGTTCTGCATTTTGCGGACCGTACATTGCCGGCACTAATAGAATATGCCTGTTCTTGTCCGCAATTGCGGACAAGAATAGGACATGTTCTATTTTTTTGCGGAAACGGAAGCACGGATGCGGAAGTGTGGATTCGCAAATGTGGATGCGGACAGCACATTCCGGCCCCATTGAAAATGAATGGGTCTGCACCCGTTCCGCAAAATTGCGGAACGGATGCAGATCCATTTTGCGGACGTGTGAATGGACCCTAACAGTTTCTGTAGGTCATGTATAAATTTATTTAATGGGGGTGTGGCATGGGAGGAGCCAGGTCAGGAAGTGGGAGGGGCCATGGTGGGTAGTGGGCGGGGTTAAGGGGCCCAATTCAGATTTTTGCTATGGGGCACAGTGATTTCTATGTACACCTCTGGCTCTGAGAGAAGGGCGCTCGCTTCCTCAGCACTCCCTCTAAACCCGAAAGAAAAGACGTCATCGGCGCAGGCGCACTGAGGAAGTGCTGAGGAAGCGAGCGTCCTTCTCTCAGAACGCCTGCGCCGAATGAAGACACGTAAGGCGCAGGCGCGGGATTTGAATTGCAGATCGGGCCAGCTGAGGAGAGCGCTCGCTGGCCCTGTCAATCAACTGGAGGAGGGGGCGTTTTTTTTAAAAGGAGGATGCGGCTGCTACAAGCAAGTAGACGCCCTACTTGCTGGTAGTGAAGTCATTTGCATATTTTAAAAGCTCGATTTTTAATGAAACAAAGCCACAGAACAAGGTAAGAGCCCTATATAGGGAATAGTCGTACAATAAGGATTTTAATAAGCCCAAAAATGAAAAATTCGTTTTGGGGGGTGACAGAAGCCAATTAACAGTGATTTCCACAACACCCCGCCCCCTTAACTGTGGACTCTACAGCAATCTGCCCCTTAACACTGACATGCATAGCAGACCATCTCTTTAACTGTGACCCCTAGGATGGCCAGAGGTCCGGTTTTAGGCCGGACAGTCCAGCTTTCAGACTCCCTGTCCTCCATCCGGCGCAGGGCCTGGACGGACACAGGGATGTTCTTTTGAACAGCTCACTCTCAGACAGCAGCACTGTGCTGTCTGAGCATGGACTGCAGGTAGAAAGTCACTCCCTTCCACCCCTGCAGCTGAGAGAAGTTGATTTTTACCTTCATTTATTCAATCCCCGTCGGCTGCAGAGTGGGAGGGGGCATGACTTATCGGGACACCTGTTCTATTTCTCATTAATGCAATTATCTAGTCAACCAATCACATGGCAGTTGCTTCAATGCATTTAGGGGTGTGGTCCTGGTCAAGACAATCTCCTGAACTCCAAACTGAATGTCAGAATGGGAAAGAAAGGTGATTTAAGCAATTTTGAGCGTGGCATGGTTGTTGGTGCCAGACGGGCCGGTCTGACTATTTCACAATCTGCTCAGTTACTGGGATTTTCACGCACAACCATTTCTAGGGTTTACAAAGAATGGTGTGAAAAGGGAAAAACATCCAGTATGCGGCAGTCCTGTGGGAAAAAATGCCTTGTGGATGCTAGAGGTCAGAGGAGAATGGGCTGACTGATTCAAGCTGATAGAAGAGCAACATTGACTGAAATAACCACTCGTTACAACTGAGGTATGCAGCAAAGCATTTGTGAAGCCACAACACACACAACCTTGAGGCGGATGGGCTACAACAGCAGAAGACCCCACCGGGTACCACTCATCTCCACTACAAATAGGAAAAAGAGGCTACAATTTGGACGAGCTCACCAAAATTGGACAGTTGAAGACTGGAAAAATGTTGCCTGGTCTGATGAGTCTCGATTTCTGTTGAGACATTCAAATGGTAGAGTCTGAATTTGGCGTAAACAGAATGAGAACATGTATCCATCCTCTGATTGCTACTTCCAGCAGGATAATGCACCATGTCACAAAGCTCGAATCATTTCAAATTGGTTTCTTGAACATGACAATGAGTTCACTGTACTAAAATGGCCCCCACAGTCACCAGATCTCAACCCAATAGAGCATCTTTGGGATGTGGTGGAACGGGAGCTTCGTGCCCTGGATGTGTATCCCTCAAATCTCCATTAACTGCAAGATGCTATCCTATCAATATGGGCCAACATTTCTAAAGAATGCTATCAGCACCTTGTTGAATCAATGCCACGTAGAATTAAGGCAGTTCTGAAGGCAAAGGGGGGTCCAACACAAAAGGGGCTTACTAGGGCCATTTTTATATAGGGTAAGGTTACGGACGGGGTCGCTCTTATCAGGGCGGGTGGTCTGTGGTTAGGCTATCAGGGCCAGAATAGCACCCCCATATAGGGCAATATCAGGGATAGTTCTTTGCCCACCCTGTCCTTCAATACCACATCATCATCTAGCCCAGGGATCGATGTTTTTTGCTTTCCCTCCAGGATTCATGGATGTGCACTGGAACCCCTCCCGGATTGTGGTAAGACATATGGTTTCTGATTTGGTGCCGCCGAGCACTTGTTATTGCCTACCACATCTATGCTTTTTGCTTAACTTTAATAATTTAATTTATTTTCATTTTAAAGGATATCTTTTCCATTCACATGTCTGCAAAATGGGTCCGCATCCGTTCCGCAATTTTGCAGAACGGGTGCCGACCCATTCATTTGCAATGGGGCCGGAATGTGCTGTCCGCATCCACATTTTCGGATCCACATCCGCATTTGCGGATCAGCACTTCCGCATCTGTGCTTCAGTTTCGGCAAAAAAATAGAACATGTCCTATTCTTGTTCGCAATTGCAGACAAGATTAGGCATTTTCTATTATAGTGCTGGCGATGTGCGGTCCACAAATTGCGGAATGCACATTGCCGGTGTCCGCGTTTTGCGCATCCGCAAAACATTTACGGATGTGTGAATGGACCCTCATAGTAAAATTATTAAAGGTTACGTTTTATCTTCATGTATATTCTAATGGATTGCCTTCCTTGTACAGTCGTGGCCAAAAGATTTGAGAATTACATAAATATTGGAAATTGGAAAAGTTGCTGCTTAAGTTTTTATAATAGCAATTTGCATATACTCCAGAATGTTATGAAGAGTGATCAGATGAATTGCATAGTCCTTCTTTGACATGAAAATTAACTTAATCCCAAAAAAAACTTTCCACTGCATTTCATTGCTGTCATTAAAGGACCTGCTGAGATCATTTCAGTAATCGTCTTGTTAACTCAGGTGAGAATGTTGACGAGCACAAGGCTGGAGATCTTTATGTCAGGCTGATTGGGTTAAAATGGCAGACTTGACATGTTAAAAGGAGGCTGATGCTTGAAATCATTGTTCTTCCATTGTTAACCATGGTGACCTGCAAAGAAACGCGTGCAGCCATCATTGCGTTGCATAAAAATGGCTTCACAGGCAAGGATATTGTGGCTACTAAGATTGCACCTCAATCAACAATTTATAGGATCACCAAGAACTTCAAGGAAAGAGGTTCAATTCTTGTTAAGAAGGCTTCAGGGCGTCCAAGAAAGTCCAGCAAGTGCCAGGATCGTCTCCTAAAGAGGATTCAGCTGCGGGATCGGAGTGCCACCAGTGCAGAGCTTGCTCAGGAATGGCAGCAGGCAGGTGTGAGCGCATCTGCACGCACAGTGAGGCGAAGACTTTTGGAAGATGGCCTGGTGTCAAGAAGGGCAGAAAAGAAGCCACTTCTCTCCAAAAAAAACATCAGGGACAGATTGATCTTCTGCAGAAAGTATGGTGAATGGACTGCTGAGGACTGGGGCAAAGTCATATTCTCCGATGAAGCCTCTTTCCGATTGTTTGGGGCATCTGGAAAAAAGCTTGTCCGGAGAAGAAAAGGTGAGCGCTACCAACAGTCCTGTGTCATGCCAACAGTAAAGCATCCTGAGACCTATCATGTGTGGGGTTTCTTCTCATCCAAGGGAGTGGGCTCACTCACAATTTTGCCCAAAAACACAGCCATGAATAAAGAATGGTACCAAAACACCCTCCAACAGCAACTTCTTCCAACAATCCAACAACAGTTTGGTGAAGAACAATGCATTTTCCAGCACGATGGAGCACTGTGCCATAAGGCAAAAGTGATAACTAAGTGGCTCGGGGACCAAAACGTTTACATTTTGGGTCCATGGCCTGGAAACTCCCAAGATCTTAATCCCATTGAGAACTTGTGGTCAATCCTCAAGAGGCGGGTGGACAAACAAAAACCCCACTAATTCTGACAAACTCCAAGAAGTGATTATGAAAGAATGGGTTGCTATCAGTCAGGAATTGGCCCAGAAGTTGATTGAGAGCATGCCCAGTCGAATTGCAGAGGTTCTGAAAAAGAAGGGCCAACACTGCAAATACTGACTCTTTGCATAAATGTCATGTAATTGTCGATAAAAGCCTTTGAAACGTATGAAGTGTGTGTAATTATATTTCACTACATTACAGAAACAACTGAAACAAAGATCTAAAAGCAGTTTAGCAGCAAA
>NW_024400771.1:0-22241 GCF_905171765.1 Bufo bufo | reverse complement strand
CTCTGCAGCTTATATTACTGATAGTAGAGGAGGACCTTCTTCTAATATCTCTACAGTTTATATTACTGATAGTAGAGGAGGACCTCCTTCTAATACCTCTGCACCTTATATTACTGATAATAGATGAGGACCTCCTTCTAACATCTCTACAGCTTCTAGCAATGATAATAGAGGAGGACCTCCTAACAACTCTGCAGCTTATATTACTGATAATAGAGGAGGACCTCCTTCTAACAACTCCATTCTAGCTGATTCTATAGTGAACGGGCTAGATTACTGACTCCAGGAGGAGGACCTCCTTCTAACATCTCTACAGCTTATATTACTGATAGTAGAGGAGGACCTCCTTCTAACACCTCTGCAGCTTCTAGCAATGATAAATAGAGGAGGACCTCCTTCTAACATCTCTACAGCTTATATTACTGATAATAGAGGAGGACCTCCTTCTAACACCTCTGCAGCTTCTAGCAATGATAATAGAGGAGGACCTCCTTCTAACAACTCCATTCTAGCTGATTCTATAGTGAACAGGCTAGATTACTGACTCCAGGAGGAGGACCTCCTTCTAACAACTCTAAAGCATATCCTACTGGCTCCAGGAGGACCTCCTCCTAACATTCCTATTCTACCATATTACTGGCTCCAGAAGGAGGACCTTATTTCTCCCACTATTCTAATAAGGGTCCATGCACAAAAACATATGCCATCTGAGATATACAGTCCGTGAGCAGGGCATATGTCCCAGAGCGCATACCTTCATAGTTTACTATAATGCAGTGCACGTCGGGCCACCCGCGGGACTACCGCCCCAGACTCGTATTATCATGGGACATGATTGATGCCGCTCTGGGACATATGGCCTGCTCAAGAATGCTATGTCTCGGAAGGCACACGTCTGTGTGCATGGGCCCTAACATGCAGTTGTTAGGAGGAGGTCCACACTTTGTAGTCAGTAATATATTAGAATGGAGTTGTTAGCAGGAGGTCCTTCTCTATTATCAGTAATATAAGCTATAGAGTTGTTAGTAGGAGGTCCTCCTCCTGGAGTCAGTAATCTAACCTGTTCACTATAGAATCAGCTAGAATGGAGTTGTTAGAAGGAGGTCCTCCTCTATTATCATTGCTAGAAGCTGCAGAGGTGTTAGATGGAGGTCCTCCTCTATTATCATTGCTAGAAGCTGCAGAGTTGTTAGGAGGTCCTCCTCTACTATCATTATAGGGAGTGCAGAATTATTAGGCAAGTTGTATTTTTGAGGATTAATTTTATTATTGAACAACAACCATGTTCTCAATGAACCCAAAAAACTCATTAATATCAAAGCTGAATATTTTTGGAAGTAGTTTTTAGTTTGTTTTTAGTTTTAGCTATTTTAGGGGAATATCTGTGTGTGCAGGTGACTATTGCTGTGCATAATTATTAGGCAACTTAACAAAAAACAAATATATACCCATTTCAATTATTTATTTTTACCAGTGAAACCAATATAACATCTCAACATTCACAAATATACATTTCTGACATTCAAAACAAAACCAAAACAAATCAGTGACCAATATAGCCACCTTTCTTTGCAAGGACACTCAAAAGCCTGCCATCCATGGATTCTGTCAGTGTTTTGATCTGTTCACCATCAACATTGCGTGCAGCAGCAACCACAGCCTCCCAGACACTGTTCAGAGAGGTGTACTGTTTTCCCTCCTTGTAAATCTCACATTTGATGATGGACCACAGGTTCTCAATGGGTTCAGATCAGGTGAACAAGGAGGCCATGTCATTAGATTTTCTTCTTTTATACCCTTTCTTGCCAGCCACGCTGTGGAGTACTTGGACGCGTGTGATGGAGCATTGTCCTGCATGAAAATCATGTTTTCTTGAAGGATGTAGACTTCTTCCTGTACCACTGCTTGAAGAAGGTGTCTTCCAGAAACTGGCAGTAGGACTGGGAGTTGAGCTTGACTCCATCCTCAACCCGAAAAGGCCCCACAAGCTCATCTTTGATGATACCAGCCCAAACCAGTACTCCACCTCCACCTTGCTGGCGTCTGAGTCGGACTGGAGCTCTCTGCCCTTTACCAATCCAGCCACGGGCCCTTCCATCTGGCCCATCAAGACTCACCCTCATTTCATCAGTCCATAAAACCTTAGAAAAATCAGTCTTGAGATATTTCTTGGCCCAGTCTTGACGTTTCAGCTTGTGTGTCTTGCTCAGTGGTGGTCGTCTTTCAGCCTTTCTTACCTTGGCCATGTCTCTGAGTATTGCACACCCTGTGCTTTTGGGCACTCCAGTGATGTTGCAGCTCTGAAATATGGCCAAACTGGTGGCAAGTGGCATCTTGGCAGCTGCACGCTTGACTTTTCTCAGTTCATGGGCAGTTATTTTGCGCCTTGGTTTTTCCACACGCTTCTTGCGACCCTGTTGACCATTTTGAATGAAACGCTTGATTGTTCGATGATCACGCTTCAGAAGCTTTGCAATTTTAAGAGTGCTGCATCCCTCTGCAAGATATCTCACTATTTTTGACTTTTCTGAGCCTGTCAAGTCCTTCTTTTGACCCATTTTGCCAAAGGAAAGGAAGTTGCCTAATAATTATGCACACCTGATATAGGGTGTTGATGTCATTAGACCACACCCCTTCTCATTACCGAGATGCACATCACCTAATATGCTTAATTGGTAGTAGGCTTTCGAGCCTATACAGCTTGGAGTAAGACAACATGCATAAAGAGGATGATGTGGTCAAAATACTCATTTGCCTAATAATTCTGCACGCAGTGTAATATAAGCTGGAGAGATGTTAAAAGGAGTCCTCCTCCTGGAGTCAGTAATCTAGCCCGTTCACTATAGAATCAGCTAGAATGGAGTTGTTAGAAGGAGATGCTCCTCTATTATCAGTAATATAAGCTGTAGAGGTGTTAGAAGGAGGTCCTCCTCTATTATCAGTAATATAAGCTGTAGAGATGATAGAAGGAGTTCCTCCTCTATTATCAGTAATATAAGCTGTAGAGGTGTTAGAAGGAGGTCCTCCTCTATTATCAGTAATATAAACTGCAGAGTTGTTAGAAGGAGGTCCTCCTCTATTATCAGTAATATAAGCTGTAGAGTTGTCAGAAGGAGTTCCTCCTCTATTATCAGTAATATAAGCTGTAGAGATGATAGAAGGAGGTCCTCCTCTATTATCAATAATATAAGCTGTAGAGGTGTTAGAAGGAGGTCCTCCTCTATTATCAGTAATATAAGCTGTAGAGTTGTCAGAAGGAGTTCCTCCTCTATTATCAGTAATATAAGCTGTAGAGATGTTAGAAGGAGGTCCTCCTCTATTATCAATAATATAAGCTGTAGAGGTGTTAGAAGGAGGTCCTCCTCTATTATCAGTAATATAAGCTGTAGAGGTGTTAGAAGGAGGTCCTCCTCTATTATCAGTAATATAAGCTGTAGAGATGTTAGGAGGTCCTCCTCTATTATCAGTAATATAAGCTGTAGAGATGATAGAAGGAGTTCCTCCTCTATTATCAGTAATATAAGCTGTAGAGGTGTTAGAAGGAGGTCCTCCTCTATTATCAGTAATATAAGCTGTAGAGATGTTAGGAGGTCCTCCTCTATTATCAGTAATATAAGCTGTAGAGATGTTTAGGAGGTCCTCCTCTATTATCAGTAATATAAGCTGTAGAGGTGTTAGAAGGAGGTCCTCCTCCTGGAGTCAGTAATCTAGCCTGTTCACTATAGAATCAGCTAGAATGGAGTTGTTAGAAGGAGGTCCTCCTCTATTATCAGTAATATAAGCTGTAGAGTTGTTAGAAGGAGGTCCTCCTCTATTATCAGTAATATAAACTGCAGAGATGTTAGGAGGTCCTCCTCTATTATCAGTAATATAAGCTGTAGAGTTGTTAGAAGGAGATGCTCCTCTATTCAGTAATATAAGCTGTAGAGTTGTCAGAAGGAGTTCCTCCTCTATTATCAGTAATAAAGCTGTAGAGTGTTAGAAGGAGGTCCTCCTCTATTATCAGTAATATAAGCTGTAGAGATGATAGAAGGAGTTCCTCCTCTATTATCAGTAATATAAGCTGTAGAGGTGTTAGAAGGAGGTCCTCCTCTATTATCAGTAATATAAACTGCAGAGTTGTTAGAAGGAGGTCCTCCTCTATTATCAGTAATATAAGCTGTAGAGATGTTAGGAGGTCCTCCTCTATTATCAGTAATATAAGCTGTAGAGATGTTAGGAGGTCCTCCTCTATTATCAGTAATATAAGCTGTAGAGATGTTAGAAGGAGGTCCTCCTCCTGGAGTCAGTAATCTAGCCCGTTCACTATAGAATCAGCTAGAATGGAGTTGTTAGAAGAGGTCCTCCTCTATTATCAGTAATATAAGCTGTAGAGATGATAGAAGGAGTTCCTCCTCTATTATCAGTAATATAAGCTGTAGAGATGATATAAGGAGTTCCTCCTCTATTATCAGTAATATAAGCTGTAGAGGTGTTAGAAGGAGGTCCTCCTCTATTATCAGTAATATAAGCTGTAGAGGTGTTAGAAGGAGGTCCTCCTCTATTATCAGTAATATAAGCTGTAGAGATGTTAGGAGGTCCTCCTCTATTATCAGTAATATAAGCTGTAGAGATGATAGAAGGAGTTCCTCCTCTATTATCAGTAATATAAGCTGTAGAGGTGTTAGAAGGAGGTCCTCCTCTATTATCAGTAATATAAGCTGTAGAGATGTTAGGAGGTCCTCCTCTATTATCAGTAATATAAGCTGTAGAGGTGTTAGAAGGAGGTCCTCCTCCTGGAGTCAGTAATCTAGCCCGTTCACTATAGAATCAGCTAGAATGGAGTTGTTAGAAGGAGGTCCTCCTCTATTATCAGTAATATAAGCTGTAGAGTGTTAGAACAGGCATCCTCCAACTGCGGCCCTCCAGCTGTTGTAAAACTACACCTCCCATAATGCCCTGCTATAGGCTGATACCTGTAGGCTGTTCGGGCATGCTGGGAGTTGTAGTTTTGCAACAGCTGGAGGGCCGCAGTTGGAGGATGCCTGTGTTAGGAGGTCCTCCTCTATTATCAGTAATATAAGCTGTAGAGGTCAGAAGCCAGTAGTATAAGCTGTAGCGTTTTAGAAGGAGTTCCTCCTCTTGGAATCATTGTTCTAAAAAAGTTTCCTTGAGAATGTAAAGAATTGAATATCAAGAACAGGAGAACCGCCTCCTAACAACTCCATTCTAGCCTGCTTCATAGTTAGTGAGCAGACTAGATTTCTGACTTCGGGGGGTTTACGGGACTTCCTAACAACTCCATCCTAGTCTCAGTATTCTAGCCTGTTCAGCGTGGAGCATGCTAGAATGGAGTTGTTAGCAGGAGGTCCCGTTACCCCCCCTCCCCCCCCCCCCAAGGTCATAAATCTAGCCTGCTCAATAACTATAAAGCAGGCTAGAAAGGAGGACGAGTTGTTAGGAAGAGGTTCTCCTGTTCTTGATGTTATTAAATACCTTACATTCTCAATTAAGTAAATAGTTTTACTATTAAGAATTTACCTTTATTATTTTCTTGTATATATTTTTTATGCAATCTGATGCCACTGAGTGTTTGATATCCGAAGCTTGTCTTCATGCTGCAGATATCAAAAACTGATTAAAAACCTTTCCATAGAAAAGAGCCTCACCCCCCACCATTTTCCTCTGATTTCACATAAAATGTTATACAAATGTAGTGTGAGGCGGGTGTGCAGTTGGCCTCCTCTACCACCTCACCCTCCATTCCTGCCAATTTTCAGAGCTCTGGTTACCATGTAGTGGGCAGAAGAATATGTGGGTGCTCTGTATGGGCCCTATTGCAATTTGATATATATATATTTTGGTGATGTGAACTTGGGGTGTATCTCACCTGGTGGTTCAGTCTCACTGGGTGAGGTAGCTGAAATGCAGAAAAGTACTGCATCAGTAAGGCATAGCTTGCTGGAGATTGGTTAAAGTTGTATGGGCTGGATTTCTTTGGACTGGGAGTCAGGTTGGTAGCGTGAAACAACTGAAAATAGTCATATTCTAGGTTCTTCAAAGTAGCCACCTTTTGCTTTGATTACTGCTTTGCACACCTTTGGCATTCTCTGATGAGCTTAAGAGGTAGTCCCCTGAAATGGTCTTCCAACAGTCTTGAAGGAGTTCCCAGAGATGCTTAGCACTTGTCGGCCCTTTTGCCTTCACTCTGCGGTCCAGCTCACCCCAAACCATCTCGATTGGGTTCAGGTCCGGTGACTGTGGAGGCCAGGTCATCTAGCGCAGCACCCCATCACTCTCCTTCATGGTCAAATAGCCCTTACACAGCCTGGAGGTGTGTTTGGGGTCATTGCCCTGTTGAAAAATAAATGATGGTCCAACTAAACGCAAACCGGATGGAATAGCATGCCGCTGCAAGATGCTGTGGTAGCCATGCTGGTTCAGTATGCCTTCAATTTTGAATAAAACCCCAACAGTGTCACCAGCAAAGCCGCCCCCCCCCCCCCCCATCACACCTCCTCCTCCATGCTTCACGGTGGGAACCAGGCATGTAGAGTCCATCCGTTCACCTTTTCTGCGTCGCACAAAGACACGGTGGTTGGAACCAAAGATCTCAAATTTGGACTCATCAGACCAAAGCACAGATTTCCACTGGTCTAATGTCCATTCCTTTATAATATAATATATACATATATAACACACACACACACACACACAAAAATTAAAGTCACATACTTGATTTATTAAATATATGCTTTATTTAAAAACTTTTCAATAAATCCCATTAGTCCCGTGTGTGCATAGATATTACTGCGGGCGTCTGTACATCGGAGAACACTGCACCTTAATGTCAATTGTTGACATGTTCTGAGAGACCAATAATAAAATTTAGTTGTCTATTTTCAGCCCCCCCAACACCAAAGAGAAAAAAGTCAGAAACCGTTAAAGTGTTTGTTAACTACATTTCAGAACCATTTACAGTTTTATACATTAAATACAGACTTTCATATGAGACAAGTTCTGCCACTTTCACCAATTTGATCAGTTTGTTTACCTACAAGAAATAAAAAATAACGTTAATGATACTTTAAGTATATAAAATGGGCCTCTTGTTCCTGGTAACCCGCCTCCATACGCAGGACAGCTGAAGTGACTGAAATATGAGGGATGTCGTTTTTAAACCAAGTGCATGTCGGCCAAGTTCAGTCGCTGTATTCACAGTGCGCTTATCTGGTCTGTAATAAACTTCCAGGCTGTTTGCTACTTCAGCGGGTAAAGTAGGGCGGCCAGAGGTCCAGTTTTAGGCTCCCTGTCCTCCGTCTGACGCAGGGCCTGAATGGACTCCGCTCCCTCTCATACAGCAGCCCTGTGCAGGGAGCGTCACCATCTCTCCACAGCAGGTGACATGAAGTTTATTTTGCATTGGCTGCGGAATCGGAGGGAGTATTGCCTAACATGGTCAGGCGCGGCCTAGTGGGGTCAGGTGTGGCCTAACGGGGTCAGGTGTGGCCTAACGGGTCAGGTGTGGCCTAACGGGTCAGGCGCCCTAAGCCTAGAGTATGGGCACCCTAAGGTAGAGAAGCAAGGCTGGATTAGGACAGCACATTTAGGACACTGCTTCCACACTAGGCTAGCCTGTGTCTGCTGTAAGGTAGTCTAGACGCTGTGGTGTATGGGCACATGAGCACCGCCATTATGCCATCTGAATCCAGGGTAATTACACAAGTAAAGTGTCAATGGCACACTGGAATGCACCCGCACCGCTATAGAAACACTGCTATGCCGTTAAGCTGACATCACCAATTTGAATCCCAGCTAAGGAGCTTACACAGGACGAGGGCTGCAGCTAACCATTATTTGAATAATCGATTAGTTGTCGATAATTTAATCGATCGGGAAAAAAAAAAAAACCCAAAATTACAAAACAGAGAGGTTTAAATGATTTTACTTGAAAAATTATGTTCAAAGGCCATATTAAAACAAATTGTGGACGACACAGTTATGGAGAGGGGTCCTGTGGGCGGCGCTGTTATGGAGAGGGGTCCTGTGGGCGGCTGTTATGGAGAGGGGGTCCTGTGGGCGGGCGCTGTTATGGAGAGGGGGTCCTGTGGCGGCGCTGTTATGGAGAGGGGTCCTGTGGGCGGCGCTGTTATGGAGAGGGGTCCTGTGCCCAAATCCCCCTCTCCATAACAGTGCCATAGACCGATCCCCCCCCCCCCATAACAGTGCCATAGACCGATCCCCCCCTCCCCATAGCAGTGCCATAGACTGATCCCCCCCTCCCCATAACGGTGCCATAGACCGATCCCCCCTCCCCATAGCAGTGCCATAGACCGATCCCCCCTCCCCATAGCAGTGCCATAGACCGATCCCCCCTCCCCATAACAGTGCCATAGACCGATCCCCCCTCCCCATAACAGTGCCATAGACCGATCCCCCCCCCTCCCCATAACAGTGCCATAGACCGATCCCCCCCTCCCCATAGCAGTGCCATAGACCGATCCCCCCCCTCCCCATAGCAGTGCCATAGACCGATCCCCCCCTCCCCATAGCAGTGCCATAGACCGATCCCCCCCTCCCCATAGCAGTGCCATAGACCGATCCCCCCCTCCCCATAGCAGTGCCATAGACTGATCCCCCCCTCCCCATAACGGTGCCAAGACCGATCCCCCCCTCCCCATAGCAGTGCCATAGACCGATCCCCCCTCCCCATAGCATGCCATAGACCGATCCCCCCTCCCCATAGCAGTGCCATAGACCGATCCCCCCCTCCCCATAGCAGTGCCATAGACCGATCCCCCCCTCCCCATAGCAGCGCCATAGACCGATCCCCCCCCTCCCCATAGCAGTGCCATAGACCGATCCCCCCCTCCCCATAGCAGTGCCATAGACCGATCCCCCCCTCCCCATAGCAGTGCCATAGACCGATCCCCCCCTCCCCATAGCAGTGCCATAGACCGATCCCCCCCTCCCCATAGCAGTGCCATAGACCGATCCCCCCCCCTCCCCATAGCAGTGCCATAGACCGATCCCCCCTCCCCATAGCAGTGCCATAGACCGATCCCCCCCCCCCATAGCAGTGCCATAGACCGATCCCCCCTCCCCATAGCAGTGCCATAGACCCGATCCCCCCCGTCCAATGACCCGACCCCCCCCATCATAACCCATAACAGCCCCGGCCCCGCTGCTCACAGCATCTTTATTTTATAATAAAGATAATAATAAATAATAAATTAATAAAGTTATAATCGATTACATCCCTACAACGGGACGTCAGCTCTTCGGACACAATCCTGCAGTGTCTTTAGGACAGATTCTGTTTACTGACGCCACCTGACATAACGAGCAGCGACACAACAAGCCCTTATATATAGTGTGTAGTGCTGCATACAGCATACCGCCTGCCATCAGACTGTAACAGCGAGGGCACTGGGGGCTCGTCTCCTCCGGCTCTGCTGGATGGCAACCCCTCTGCTCTCAAGAACAAAATCTATGGGGTGAATACACATCAATGTTTACCACACAGCAGCTACAGGATACACCCAGCCCCAGACACAGAGGCTTACACCCACCCCCCCTCTCCAATACACCCCATAAAGCCCCCCCTCCCATAGATCTGCACCCTCATGTCCCCAGAATACACCACACCCACCCCCCCTCACAGATTGACCTCCCCATAACCCCCCCGTAAATCTTCACCCTAATGTCCCCAGAATACACCACATGCCCCCCCTCACGGACTGACCCCCCCCATAACCCCTTCACAGATCTGCACCCTCATGCCTACCCCCCCCCCTCACAGATTAACCCCCCCCCACAGACCTACACCCACATGGTGCCAGAATACACCCACATGCCCCCCCCCATAGATCTGCACCCTCATGGCCCCCGAATACACCACATGCCCCCCCCCCCCATAGATCTGCCCCCCCATGCCCCCAGAATACACCACATGCCCCCCCCCCCATAGATCTGCACCCTCTTGGGCCCCAGAATACACACACATGCCGCCCCCCCCATAGATCTGCACCCATATGCCCCCAGAATACACCCACATGCCGCCCCCCCCATAGATCTGCACCCTCATGGGCCCCAGAATGCACCACATGCCCCCTCACAGATTAACCCCCCCCCATGTCCCCAGAATACACCACATGCCCCCCTCACAGATTAACCCCCCCCCCCCATGTCCCCAGAATACACCACATGCCCCCCTCACAGATTAACCCCCCCATGTCCCCAGAATACACCACATGCCCCCCTCACAGATTAACCCCCCCATGTCCCCCAGAATACACCACATGCCCCCTCACAGATTAACCCCCCCATGTCCCCAGAATACACCACATGCCCCCTCACAGATTAACCCCCCCATGTCCCCAGAATACACCACATGCCCCCCTCACAGATTAACCCCCCCATGTCCCCATAATACACCACATGCCCCCTCACAGATTAACCCCCCCCCATGTCCCCAGAATACACCACATGCCCCCCTCACAGATTAACCCCCCATGTCCCCAGAATACACCACATGCCCCCCTCACAGATTACCCCCCCCATGTCCCCAGAATACACCACATGCCCCCCTCACAGATTAACCCCCCCCCATGTCCCCAGAATACACCACATGCCCCCCTCACAGATTAACCCCCCCCCCCCATGTCCCCAGAATACACCACATGCCCCCCTCACAGATTAACCCCCCCATGTCCCCCAGAATACACCACATGCCCCCCACACAGATTAACCCCCCATGTCCCCAGAATACACCACATGCCCCCTCACAGATTAACCCCCCCAAGTCCCCAGAATACACCACATGCCCCCCTCACAGATTAACCCCCCCATGTCCCCAGAATACACCACATGCCCCCCACAGATTAACCCCCCCATGTCCCCAGAATACACCACATGCCCCCCTCACAGATTAACCCCCCCATGTCCCCAGAATACACCACATGCCCCCTCACAGATTAACCCCCCCATGTCCCCAGAATACACCACATGCCCCCCTCACAGATTAACCCCCCCATGTCCCCAGAATACACCACATGCCCCCTCACAGATTAACCCCCCCCCATGTCCCCAGAATACACCACATGCCCCCTCACCAGATTAACCCCCCCATGTCCCCAGAATACACCACATGCCCCCTCACAGATTAACCCCCCCATAATACACCACATAAAGCCCCCCCCCCCCCACAGATCTGCATCCTCATGTTCCCAGAATACACCACCCCACCACCCTCACAGATTGACCCCCCCATAACCCCCCCCCCCGTAAATCTTCACCCTAAATGACCCCAGAATACACCAATGCCCCCCCTCACGGACTGACCCCCCCCATAACCCCCTCACAGATCTGCACCCTCATGTCCCCAAATACACCCACATGCCCCCCCCCCATAGATCTGCACCCTTATGCTCCCAGAATACACCCACATGCCGCCCCCCCCCCCATAGATCTGCACCCTCATGGCCCCAGAATACACCACATGCCCCCCCCATAGATCTGCACCCTTATGCCCCCGAATACACCCACATGCCCCCCCCCCCCATAGATCTGCACCCTCATGGCCCCAGAATACACCACATGCCCCCCCCCCATAGATCTGCACCCTCATGGGCCCCAGAATACACCACATGCCCCCCACACAGATTAACCCCCCCCATGTACCCAGACTACACCACATGCCCCCCTCACAGATTAACCCCCCCATGTCCCCAGACTACACCACATGCCCCCCCTCACAGATTAACCCCCCCATAATACACCACATGCCCCACTCACAGATTAACCCCCCATGTCCCCAGAATACACCCCCCCATGTCCCCAGAATACACCCACATGCGCCCCCCCCATAGATCTGCACCCTCATGGCGCCAGAATACACCCACATGCGCCCCCCCCCATAGATCTGCACCCTCATGGCGCCAGAATACACCCACATGCCCCCGCCCCCCCATAGATCTGCACCCTCATGGCCCCAGAATAACACCCACATGCCCCCCCCCCATAGATCTGCACCCTCATGGCGCCAGAATACACCCACATGCCCCCCCCCCATAGATCTGCACCCTCATGGGCCCCAGAATACACCCACATGCCCCCCCCCCCCATAGATCTGCACCCTCATGGCGCCAGAATACACCCACATCCCCCCCCCATAGATCTGCACCCTTATGCCCCCAGAATACACCACATGCCCCCCCCATAGATCTGCACCCCATGGCGCCAGAATACACCACATGCCCCCCCATAGATCTGCACCCTCATGGCGCCAGAATACACCACATGCCCCCCCATAGATCTGCACCCTCATGGCGCCAGAATACACCACATGCCCCCCCATAGATCTGCACCCCTCATGTCCCCAGAATACACCACATGCCCCCCCCTCACAGATTGACCCCCCCCCCCCCCACAGATCTGCACCCTCATGGTACCAGAATACACTACATGACGACCCCCCCCCTTTGAGATTGACCCCCCCCCCCCCCCACAGAGATATGCACCCTCATGGTAACAGACTACACCATATGCCCCCCTACCAGACTGACCCACCCCATAACCCCCTCACAGACCTGCACCCTCATGGCCCCAGAATACACCACATGCCCCCCCCCCATAGATCTGCACCCTCATGGCTCCAGAATACACCACATGCCCCCCTCACAGATTACCCCCCCCAGTCCCCAGAATACACCACATGCCCCCCTTGCAGATTAACCCCCCCCCCCCCATGTCCCCAGAATACACCACATGCCCCCCTCGTGTGGGATTGTATGATGGGGGGGCTGCCGTGTGGGATTGTATGATGGGGGGGCTGCCTTGTGGGATTGTATGATGGGGGGGCTGCCGTGTGGGATTGTATGATGGGGGGCTGCCGTGTGGGATTGTATGATGGGGGGGGCTGCCGTGTGGGATTGTATGATGGGGGGGGGGCTGCCGTGTGGGATTGTATGATGGGGGGGGGGCTGCCGTGTGGGATTGTATGATGGGGCTGCCGTGTGGGATTGTATGATGGGGGGGCTGCCGTGGGATTGTATGATGGGGGGGGCTGCTGCCGTGTGGGATTGTATGATGGGGGGGGCTGCTGCCGTGTGGGATTGTATGATGGGGGGGTGCTTCCGTGTGGGATTGTATGATGGGGGGGGCTGCGGTGTGGGATTGTATGATGGGGGGGCTGCTGTGTGGGTGGGGCTGCCGTGTGGGATGGGGGGGGGGACTGCCGTGTGGATGGGGGCTGCCATGTGGGATGGGGGGACTATGGTGGGATTATGATGGGGGGCTGCCATGGGGATGGGGGGGGGGGACGACTACGGTGTGAGATTGTATGGGGGCTGCCGTGTAATATTGTATGCGGGGGCCGTATAATGTATGCGGGGGGGGCCCCGTATATATTGTATGCAGGGGGGGGGGGGGCCCCGTATAATTTGTATGCAGGGGGGGGCCCCCGTATATATTGTATGCAGGGGGGGCCGTATATTATTGTATGCAGGGGGGGGCCCTATATTACTGTATGCAGGGAGGGCCCCCGTATCTATGCAGGCGGGGCCCCGTAATTATTGTATGCAGGGGGCCCCGTATATTATTGTATGCAGGGAGGGGGCCCCCTATATTATTGTATGCAGGGGGGGCCCTTATATTACTGTATGCAGGGGCCCCCGTATAATATTGTATGCAGGGGGGGGCCCCGTATATTATTGTATGCAGGGGGGGCCCGTATATTATTGTATGCAGGGGGGGCCCCCGTATATTATTGTATGCAGGGGGGGGCATTGTAATATTGGATGCAGGGGGGTTGCTGCGTGATTTGGTATGTGGGGGGGCGCAGTGTGATTTTGTTTGCGGGCTGCTATCTGGGGGGCCACGTTGTATGTCACATGTTTTACTGAATAGAAAACAGGTTTTCATCTTCTCCGCACCCGATATTTATTCTTATATATTTTCTACTGTACAAGTCGAAGTGAAAGCTGCAGGTTTTACTGTTTTTAATAAAAACTTATTGTTGAACCCAAAAAATGTATTCTATATTTTTATGTTCATTTCTCTATTTTTTTTTATTTTTTATTGCAGTTCTTCTGTATTCTCGGCGCTTGTAGCTGTGCATAGAGACGGACGCAGACGTAAATAATGGTCAGTGTTGAGTGAAGCTTCAGATGCTTCATTCAAAACTTGGGAATAATACTGTACAGTGATTCGTCTCTGTACAGTCTAAGGCTACATTCACACGTCCGTGGTGTGTTGCGGGTCCGCAACACACCAGCCCGTCACCCCCATAGAAATGCCTATTCTTGTCCGCAAGCTGCGGACAAGAATAGGACATGCTCTATCTTTTTGCGAAGCCGCGGACCCAAAATCGGGGCCGCGCTCTGCAATTGCGGCTGCAGACAGCACACTGTGTGCTGTCCGCATCCATTCCGTCCCCATAGAGAATGAATGGGTCCGCACCCATTCCGCAAAATTGCGGAAAGGATGTGGACCCATTTTGCGGACGTGTGAATGGAGCCTTACAATGTATGGGCTCCGAGGAGCCGAAGTTAGTTATTCATGAAGTTGCGGGAGACACCACTGAATAACTCAGGTAGTTGATTTTTAAAGTGGAAAAACACTTTAAAACTTTAATCAGAACTCTGCTTCGGTTCAGAGGTTCTAGAATGGACCGAAGCCGAGTTCGGTTTCAAGTTTTAAAGTGTTTTTCGACTTAAAAAATCAACTACCTGAGTTATTCAGTGGTGTCTCTCGCAACTTCATGAATAACTAACTTCGGCTCCTCGGAGCCCATACATTCTAAGACTACGTAGATTAATCACTGTACAGTATTAATCCGAAGTTTTAAACGAAGCGACTTCGGATGAAGCCTCCAACGCTCACTGCCCTTGACACCGACAATGGCCTAACAGACGCGCACATTACACCGCCCCGCGGATCTGTGAGGAGCAGCATTTACCGCTACAAGGGGACTCCCTGTACAATGCTTTAACCCCTTTGTGACCACCCAACGTAAATATACAGTCCTGATCAAAAGACCACTTGAAAAATGGCAAAAATCCTATTATCATGGCTGGATCTTAACAAGGTTCCAAGTAGAGCTTCAACATGCAACAAGAAGAAATGGGAGTGAGACAAAACATTTTTTGAGCATTCAATGTAACGAAAACAACGAATAAACTGAAACAGGCTGTTTTTTAGCTGATCAAAAGTTTAGGACCACACCTCCAAAACCACCCCCCCAAAACAGAAATCCAACTTCCAAACATGACTCAGTAATGAGTAGCTCCGCCGTTATTGTTTCGGCATGCTTGATGCAAGCGTTTCCATGAGGTGAGTGGGAACATTTCTCCAAGTGGTGAAGACGGCCGCACGAAGGCCATCTACTGTCTGGAACTGTTGTCCATTTTTGTAAACTTCCCTTGCCATCCATCCCCAAAGGTTCTCAATTGGATTTAGATCAGGGGAACACGCAGGATGGGCCAAAAGAGTGATGTTATTCTCCTGGAAGAAGTCCCTTGTCCTGCGGGCATTGTGTACTGTAGCGTTGTCCTGTTACCACACAGACGAGGACCCTCAGTCATGAGGAATGCTCTCTGCAACATCTGGACATAGCCAGCGGCCGTTTGACGCCCCTGCACTTCCTGAAGATCCATTGTTCCACTGAAGGAAGAAGCCCCCCAGACCATTATGGCGCCCCCTCCACTGTGGCGCGTAGAAAACATCTCAGGTGGGATCTGCTTGTCATGCCAGTAACGTTGGAAACCATCAACCATCAAGGTTATATTTTTTCTCATCAGAGAATAAAACTTTCTTCCACCTTTGAATGTCCCATGTTTGGTGCTCTCTTGCAAAGTCCAAACGAGCAGTTCTGTGGCGTTCAAGGAGACGAGGTCTTTGAAGACGTTTTTTGTTTTTGAAGCCCTTCAGTCTCAGATGCCGTCTGATGGTTATGGGGCTGCAGTCAGCACCAGTAAGGGCCTTGATTTGGGTCGAGGATCGTCCAGTGTCTTGACCCACAGCCAATTGGATCCTCCGGCTCAGGGCTGGTGACATTTTTTTGGGTTCTTCCACTTGACTTTTTTGTTCCATAACCCTCAGGATCATTTAAAGGGTTTCTACCACCAGAAATACCGTTATGTAGCTGACTGATATAGCGATGCGCTAATGTCAGCACTACATAACAGTATGTTTCTAACATTAGTCCCTGCAGCCGTTTTTGTAAAAAAAAAGCACTTTTATAATATGCTAATGAGCCTCTAGGTGCTATGTGGGCGTAAAATCAGCACCTAGAGGCTCCGTCCACTCACCCTTTATCCCGCCCAGGTCCAGTGTTCTGCCCGCCCCACTCCTCTTGATTGATGCCACTGTTCTCTGCATCGTTGGCGAAATCCCGCGCCTGCGCCGTTCACTTCCGCGCAGTGAGTGAAGGCCGCTCTCCTGATGCCGGCTTCCTCACTGTGACGTATCCGGCACAGTGAGGAATCGAGCACCAGGATTGCATCATTCACTCACTGCGCCGAAGACAGAAGTGAACGGCGCGGGATTTCGTCAACGATGCGGTGGACTGTGCCATCAATCAAGAGGAGCGGGGCGGGCAGAACACTGGACCTGGTGGGGTAATGGGTGAGTGGACGGAGCCTCTAGGTGCTGATTTTACACCCACATAGCACCTAGAGGCTCATTAGCATATTATAAAAGTGCTTTTTTTTTTACAAAAACGGCTGCAGGGACTAATGTTAGAAACATACTGTTATGTAGTGCTGACATTAGCGCATCGCTATATCAGTCAGCTACATAACGGTATTTCTGGTGGTAGAAACCCTTTAAGAAATTCCAAATGACTGTCTTACTGCGTCCCACCTCAGCAGCGATGGAGCGCTGTGAGAGACCCTGCTTATGCAGCTCAACAACCCGACCACCTTCAAAAAGGGAGAGTTTTTTTGCCTTTGCCATCACAACCTGTGACTACCTGACAGAAAATGACAATGAATCCACATCTTTGCACAGATTTGGCCTTTTAAAGGCATGTGGTCCTAAAATTTGGATCAGCTGAAAAATAGCCTGTTTCAGTTTATTTGTTGTTTTCATTAAATTGAATGCTCAAAAAATGTTTTATCTCACTCCCATTACTTCTTGTTGCATGTTGAAGCTCCACTTGGAACCTCGTTAAGATCCAGCCATGATACATAGGATTTTTTGCCATTTTTCAAGTGGTCCTAAACTTTTGATCAGGACTGTACCTCGGTGGGTGGGTATTTAAATATGGCAGCTGCTCGCGAGCACCATAGCTGCTGGGTGCTGTTTTAACCCCTTAAGGACCCATGACGTACATGTATGTCATATCTTGATGGGACTTAAAGACCCATGACTTACATGTACTTCATGAGGTCTGGGGGAAGATCGGGGTGGAATCGCTGCACCATGGCTGCTCTTACCGGTAGGCAGCTATGCCGGGAAAGAGCAGCATGGTGCCGATCCACCCCCCTGCAGCTCCAAGCGCTGCGATTGGATGATCAATGTGTCGGTCACATCGCAGCACAGGAAGCTGTCAGCAGCTGCAGGGAGGGTCAGGGGACAGTGGCTGGTGCTGAGCTGGTCAGCACCGGTCACATCCGAGGTGAGGCAGGGGACACCAGTGTTTTGGGTCCCCTGCCAACGCTGCGATTATCTAAAACAACGCTCCAGCCAATGGCAGCGCTATAGCTGCACAGGAAGAGGCAGAACGTCCCTGCATGCCTCCATTCTAGCTGGTGACTGCTTGCAGAGAGGTTCTGTGCTGCTGTGGCTTGCTGGGACTTGTGCTGCACCACCACTACGAATTTAACGCCTTTGCATGCTGAAAAGAAGAATGAACAACAACATCTGGAATAGCTTCACAATTTTTATTTTTTTTCATTTGCAGCTGTTCCAGATCCCTCTGTTCTTGTTCCCCCCCCCCCCCCCAATCCTTTTTTTTACGGACACCATTTGGTCCGTGCACTTTTTTTGGTATTTTATTTAATTTTTTAACCATTTTCCAGCTCTGCATCACTTTTTCTGTGTGCGAGGAGCAGTGACTGCCAAGTGCTTTTCAGTGCATACCTCCCTGATCAGCACCTGCGGATTATTTGTGCAGATTTTTTTGTAAATTTTTTTCATATTTTATTTTTTGGGGTTAAAAAAGAATTGGTAGTTAGGGCTTTATATAAATATATATAGAGTTATATATTTATATATATAATAGATATAAGTAACATTTTTAGCCAATGTAGTAATGTTTTATACGATCTGTGGTGCTCTGCAGCACGCACAATCAGTAGTGTGCTCAGTAGCATCTGCACATTTGAGGTTTTTTTTCCACATTTGTGTGTGAAAAAATAACTGCAGTTAGTGGTAGTTAGTTAGATATATCTATCTATCTCAATTTCAGTTAGTGTCAGTTTAGATTTCAGAACGAACGCATCATCTGCGTACGTGCCTTTTGCAACCACTGAGCACCGATCAGTAGTGTCCATTATTGATCGCGACTGCTCAGTTTGCGCTACAAGTAATTTTTTTTTTTGCAGAAAATGTTTTATTTTTTTTAGAACTTTTCTTCTAATTTGAAATTTATTACAAGCCCCTTCACGTGTGAAAACACTACATACACTCCCCACACTAAATAAAGGTTTACACGTTTCACACGTCACACCCCAATAAAATAAAAATGTCCCATTCATCCCAACGACTATACGCCATGCTTGCCTCCGATACAGAGTCTGCCAGTGAGGGAGAAGAGGATGCCACTTTCCTCTACTCCCTCATCATCATCCGCTGATGAGGGACCCTTTAGAGCAGGCATGCTCAACCTGTGGCCCTCCAGCTGTTGTAAAACTACAACTCCCACAATGCCCTGCTGTAGGCTGTTCGGGCTTGCTGGGAGTTGTAGTTTTGCAACAGCTGGAGGGCCGCAGGTTGAGCATGCCTGCTTTAGAAGGTGCCACAGGGTAGCAGCGGAGGCAGCCCCCCAGAGTGAGCCCACATGGACCCCACCCCCTGACGATTATCAGCCCCAAATTCCGGAGTTCGTGGGTCACTCAGGATTTCTAATAGATTGTGCGGACTTCACGGAGCTAGATTTTTTCAAAATCTTCTCTGAAGATTTTGTAAATCTAATGGTGGCCCAAACCAATTTATACGCCCAATAATTCATTGCTCAGAACCCTAGTTCGCCATACGCTAGACCCCTAGGTTGGACCCCAGTAGATGCAGCAGAGATGATGAAGTTTTGGGGACTCGTGCTGCATATGGGCGTAGTAAAGAAGCCAAACGTCAGACAATATTGGAATTCTGACATTTTCTACCAGACTCCAATTTACAGTCAGACCATGAACTGGAACCGGTTTAAATGGCAGCAAAAATCCATGTCTGCCAATTCAGGCCTGCAAAAACCATATTTTGCACTTTGCCTGTAGAGGCCTGCTGTGCGCCAATACAGCAGACTACGAGCACATATGGGGTGTTCGCAAAATGGGGAACATATACTGGGGTGCATTTTCTCCTTTAACCCCTTGTGTAAGTGAAAAATTGGGGTCTGGTAGTAATTTTTCATTTTTACAAATGTGTGCTTCGAAATCCTCTCTAGTATTTCTGCCTTCTGTGAGACTCCTGTTTGGTAAAAAGTACCCTTTCCACCACTTAAAATGTTTGTACGGGGATGTATATTCTGGAATGGGGTCACTTTTAGGGGTTTCCACTCTAGGGCCACCTCTGGGTGTCTTCATATGCGACATAGCTCCCAATTACCATTCCAGCTAAATCCTCTCTCCTAACCGCCATATGGTGCTCCTTCCACTCTGAAGCCTGCCGTGCGGCTATACATCATGTGGGGTGCATTTTGTCCTGTTACCCCTTGTGAAAGTGAAAAATGTGTGTGTAAAGCAACTGTTTCTGGAAAAAATTGTGTGTGGTAGACAGAGGTAGATTTGGTTAGCAAATGTTTGGCAAAAGAAAATCATTTTTAGGTTCGTCCACTAGTAACATGTCCACTCCTGCCGGCACTGCAAACCCACCACAGCCAGACAACATCTCCTGCACCTTGTCCGTCATGTTCCACACTGTCACTGCTACAACCAACTGCTACTACAACTGCAAGGCCAGACATCTTCTGCACCTGTATTGCCGTCTGGTGTATGGGAAATAGACAGTACACAGTGAGCAGGCTAAACTCCATACCTGAAGAGGACCTCACCAGCAGGAGAACCTCTCTGTAGGTAACACATAGAAAAGGTCCGTCTGGTGTATGGGAAATAGACAGTTCACTGTGAGCAGGCTGAACCCCATGTCTGAAGAGGACCTCACCAGCAGGAGAACTTCTCTATATATAACATATAGAAAAGGTCCGTCTGGTGTATGGGAAATAGACAGTTCACTGTGAGCAGGCTAAACTCCATGTCTGAAGAGGACCTCACCAGCAGGATGACCTCTCTGTATATAACACATAGAAAAGGTCCGTCTGGTGTATGGGAAATAGACAGTTCACTGTGAGCAGGCTAAACTCCATGTCTGAAGAGGACCTCACCAGCAGGAGGACCTCTCTGTATATAACACATAGAAAAGGTCCGTCTGGTGTATGGGAAATAGACCGTTCACTGTGAGCAGGCTGAACTCCATGTCTGAAGAGGACCTCACCAGCAGGAGGACCTCTCTGTATATAACACATAGAAAAGGTCCGTCTGGTGTATGGGAAATAGACCGTTCACTGTGAGCAGGCTAAACTCCATGTCTGAAGAGGACCTCACCAGCAGGAGGACCTCTCTGTATATAACACATAGAAAAGGTCCGTCTGGTGTATGGGAAATAGACAGTTCACTGTGAGCAGGCTAAACCCCATGTCTGAAGAGGACCTCACCAGCAGGAGAACCTCTCTGTAGATAACACATAGAAAAGGTCCGTCTGGTGTATGGGAAATAGACCGTTCACTGTGAGCAGGCTAAACCCCATGTCTGAAGAGGACCTCACCAGCAGGAGAACCTCTCTGTAGATAACACATAGAAAAGGTCCGTCTGGTGTATGGGAAATAGACAGTTCACTGTGAGCAGGCTAAACTCCATACCTGAAGAGGACCTCACCAGCAGGAGGACCTCTCTGTATATAACATATAGAAAAGGTTCGTCTGGTGTATGGGAAATAGACAGTTCACTGTGAGCAGGCTAAACTCCATACCTGAAGAGGACCTCACCAGCAGGAGGACCTCTCTGTATATAACATATAGAAAAGGTCCGTCTGGTGTATGGGAAATAGACAGTTCACTGTGAGCAGGCTAAACTCCATACCTGAAGAGGACCTCACCAGCAGGAGGACCTCTCTATATATAACACATAGAAAAGGTCCGCCTGGTGTATGCGAAATAGACAGTTCACTGTGAGCAGGCTAAACTCCATACCTGAAGAGGACCTCACCAGCAGGAGAACCTCTCTGTATCTAACACATAGAAAAGGTCCGCCTGGTGTATGCGAAATAGACAGTTCACTGTGAGCAGGCTAAACTCCATGTCTGAAGAGGACCTCACCAGCAGGAGAACCTCTCTATATATAACACATAGAAAAGGTCCGTCTGGTGTATGGGAAATAGACCGTTCACTGTGAGCAGGCTAAACTCCATACCTGAAGAGGACCTCACCAGCAGGAGATCTGATGGGGCCACATGCTGAGCTTTCCTTTGACCATGATGATGGTGAAATCACAGGTTACCGGCAGAGTATTGCAATCTGAATACTTTGATGGGAACATTTTTAACAGATAACTCTTGATGAGTAGAAAATTTGAGCCGATACTTTAGTTTTCTCGTACACTGGACGGCGGACATTTCTCAGTGATTAGAGGCTCCTCTGCAGCATCATCTGAGCTCAGACCCTGTTCTCACAGGACTCGGGGTGAAGGGCGTCCATGATACGGATTCATGTTTTATGGTGATATTAAACAGTTAGGCCTCCTGCACACAAACGTTTTTTGTTTCCGTTTGGCAGAACGCTTTTTCAATTCCATATATGGAACCATTCATTTCAATGGGTCCGCAAAAAAACGGAATGTACTCCGTATGCATTCAGTTTCCGTTTTTCAGTTCAAAGATAGAACAGGTCATATTATTGCCCGCAAATCATGTCCCGTGGCTCCATTCAAGTTAATGGGGCTGTAAAATGAACGGATACAGAATGTATCCGTATGTTTTCCGTATTTGTTCAATTTTTTTGCGGAACCGTCTATTGAAAATGTTATGCCCAGCCGAATTTTAGAATGTAA
>NW_024400770.1:0-22217 GCF_905171765.1 Bufo bufo | reverse complement strand
GGATGACCCTATCCGCACCTTCAATCTAATATACTTTTTTATGGATAGATTTAAACTTGGCCTGATACAGCAGAAACCACTGATTTAGTGAATTGCTAAGTTGGGAATTGTATTTCAACCCAGAACAAAAATATATCCTTTGCCAGACAGCAGACAGTATTACAATTGTCTAGCCACAGCTGAAACACCAGATTTAGGGTACTGCTATTTTGGCAATTGTATTTCACCCCTCAATAAAATAGCAAGCACAGCCAAGCACCTGATGTAGGATATAGCAAAAAAAAACAACACACTATTGATGGTTAAATGTATTTGGTGGCAGCTTGTGCTGGCGCACCACAATACACGAAATGGCCGCCGATCACCCCAGAAAAAAGTGACAGAAAAACGCTCTGGGCAGCCTAAAAACAGTGAGCAATTAAATAGCAGAGGTTGAATGATTTACAGCTGTAGATCGATCCCTTCATTAAGTGTTTTTGAAGAGTAAATCACTGCCTAATCTGGCCCTAACAGCAGCAGCTGCATCCTATCCCTACACTGATCAGAGCAGAGTGACTTGCGGCGCTACGTGACTCCAGCTTAAATAGAGGCTTGGTCACATGCTGCACTGGCCAATCACAGCCATGCCAATAGTAGTCATGGCTGTGATGGCCTCTTGGAGCAAGTAGTATGACGCTTGTTGATTGGCTGCTTTGCAGCCTTTCAAAAAGCGCCAAGAAAGCGCCGAACACCGAACCCGAACCCGGACTTTTACGAAAATGTATACTATACAGTTCGGGTTTGCTCATCCCTAGTCAGATACAAGTGAAGCGGTTGATGATGACGATGTGTCCGTGGATGTCACGTGGGTGCCCGTTCGAGAGAAGAAGAACAGGGGGATAGTTCAGATGGGGAGAGAGAGAGGAGGAGGAGACGAGTTGGAAGCAGGGGGAGGTCGTCACAAGGAGCTAGTGGCACAGTCAGACAGCATGTATCGGCACCCGGGGTCAGCCAGACAGCACGCCAATCAACGCATGCTGTTGCCACCACCAGAATGCCGTCATTGCAAAGCTCAGAAGTGTGGCATTTTTTTTGTGTGTCTGCCTCTGATAACAGCGATGCCATTTGCAACCTTTGCCAAAAGAAACTGAGTCGTGGGAAGTCCAACACCCATCTAGGTACAACTGCTTTGCGAAGGCACATGATCTCACATCACAAACGCCTATGGGATCAACACATGAGTACAAGCAGCACACAAACTCAAAGCCACCATCCTCCTCCTGGTCCAGCATCTTCAGCCACGTCAACCACTGCTGTCCTCCTTGCCCCCTCTCAACGACCCGCCACTCCGCCTCTCACCTTCAGCAGTTCCTGCTCATCTGCCCACAGTCAGGTGTCTGTCAAGGAAA
Source organism: Bufo bufo (assembly GCF_905171765.1). Classification (NCBI taxonomy): domain Eukaryota; kingdom Metazoa; phylum Chordata; class Amphibia; order Anura; family Bufonidae; genus Bufo; species Bufo bufo. The sequence continues at coordinate 20,829 of NW_024400770.1, read as the reverse complement.
TTTTTGAGCGTAAGAAGCCAATCTCACAGAGTCACCCCTTGCCCGGCGTCTGACAGCTGGCTTGTTGGAGCTCTTAGCCCGCCAGCTTTTACCATACAAGCTGGTGGAGTCTGAGGCCTTCAAAAATATTTTAGCTATTGGAACACAGCAGTAGAAGGTACCCGGCCGAAATCTTTTTTCGCAAAATGCAATCCCCAACCTGTACTCTATTGTGGAAAAGGATGTCATGGCATGTCTGGCACACAGTGTTGGGGCAAGGGTCCATCTGACCTCTGATACCTGGTCTGCAAAGCACGGTCAGGGCAGGTATATCACGTACACTACGCATTGGGTAAACCTGCTGAAGGCTGGCAACCATGGAATGCGTGGCTCTGCAGCGGAGTTGGTGACACCGCCACGACTTGCAGGCAGGCCTGCTGCCACCTCCTCTACTCCTCCTACTCCATCCTCTTCGCTAACCTCCTCGGCTGAATCCTCTTCTGCTGCTGCGTCTTGCTCCACATCAACTGCACCCCCCCAGCTCCCCAGGGGCTAGTCCACATTCCGGATATGACAGTGTCACGCCGTCTTGGGGTTGACTTGCCTGAAAGCAGAGAGTCACACCGGACCAGCACTCCTGTCTACCCTGAACGCACAGGTGGATCAGTGGCTGACTCCGCACCAACTGGAGATCGGGAAAGGTGTGTGACAACGGAAGAAATCTGTTGGCGGCATTGAATTTGGGCAAGTTGACACATGTGCCGTGCATAGCACATGTGTTGAATCTGATCGTACAACTGATCGTACAATCTGATCGTACAACTTTGTGTATAAGTACCCAGGACGTCCTCAAGCAGGCCAGGAAGGTGTGTGGTCATTTCAGGCGTTCCTACACGGCCATGGCGCACTTTTCCGATATTCAGCGGCGAAACAACATGCCAGTGAGGCGCTTGATTTGCAACAGCCCGAAGCGTTGGAATTCAACACTCCTAATATTTGACCGCCTGCTCCAACAAGAAAAAGCCGTCAACGAGTATTTGTATGACCGGGGTGCTAGGACAGCCTCTGCGGAGCTGGGTATTTTTTTGCCACGTTACTGGACACTTATGCACAATGCCTGTAGGCTCATGCGTCCTTTTGAGGAGGTGACAAACCTAGTCAGTCGCACCGAAGGCACCATCAGCGACCTCATCCCATTTGTTTTCTTCCTGGAGCATGCCATGTGAAGAGTGCTGGATCAGGCCGTAGATGAGCGTGGAGAGGAAGAGGAAGAGTTGTGGTCACCATCACCACCAGAAACAGCCTTATCATCATCGATTGCTGGATCTGCGGCAACGCTGGAAGAGGAGTCTGAGGAAGAGGAGTCAGAGGAGGAATGTGGCTTTGAGGAGGAGGAAGACCAACAGGCATCCCAGGGTGCTCGTTGTCACCTATCTGGGACCCGTGGTGTTGTACGTGGCTGGGGGGAAGAACAGACCTTCAATGACATCAGTGAGGATGAGGAACGGGACATGAGTAGCTCGGCATCCAACCTTGTGCAAATGGGTTCTTTCATGCTGTCATGCCTGTTGAGGGACCCTTGTATAAAAAGGCTGAGGGAGAACGACCTGTACTGGGTGGCCACGCTACTAGACCCCCGTTATAAGCAGAAAGTGGCTGAAATGTTACCGAATTACCGGAAGTGGGAAAGGATGCAGCAGTTCCAAAACAAGTTAAAAAGTATGCTTTACACAGCATATAAGGGTGATGTCACAGCACAATGGGAATCTAACAGGGGAAGAGGTGAAAGTAATCCTCCTCCTACCACAACCACGCCGGTAAGGACAGGACGCTTTACAGACGTGTTGTTGATGGAGGACATGCAGAGCTTTTTAAGTCCTACGCATCGCCACAGCCTTTCGGGGTCCACTCTCAGAGAACGACTCGACCGACAGGTAGCAGACTACCTCGCCTTAACTGCAGATATCGACACTCTGAGGAGCGATGAACCCCTTGACTACTGGGTGTGCAGGCTTGACCTGTGGCCTGAGCTATCCCAATTTGCGATAGAACTTCTGGCCTGCCCCGCTTCAAGTGTCCTGTCAGAAAGGACCTTCAGCGCAGCAGGAGGTATTGTCACTGAGAAGAGAAGTCGCCTAGGTCAAAAAAGTCTAGATTACCTCACCTTTATTAAGATGAATGAGGCATGGATCCCGAAGGGACTGACAGTGGGGGATGCATTTGACTAAAAAAGGCCTGATGAGATACCTTGGGCTAAAAATGGTCCCCACGCTACTGCATGCCGGATGACTTGCGTGACTTCTCCGCCACCAACTAGGGTTCAAGCCGCAATGTTTTAGTACACTTTCTGCCTGAAAAACATAAATTTTTCTGGCCGCTGCTACAGCAGCGGCTGCAAAAATGCCTAATTTTTCTGGCCTCTGGTGCTGCACTGTGGCTGCAAAAACAAAACAAAAAAAAGGCACATACATGTGTCAATTCCCCTTCATGATCGTTACCTTGTTGTGGTGAAGGGGCTTGCGTATCACAATGAAGCGATCACCTCTATGTGTGTGTTGGCAATGTTGGCACAACCCAGATGATAAGGTCGTTGCTTCATTATGAACAGACCAAAAGCAATCCACTGGATAATTTTTCATAGAAAAAACATAAATTTTCTTTGTGATCATCTAATGTGATCACTAAAGCCTACTAGGCCAACAATGGGCCCACACTGCAGTATCATTGTTTTCTGGGACACTTAACTGTCACTGAACTACCTCAGCACGACCATCGGCTATGAAAAACCGCCATCGCCTGCAATCTCCCGAACGTGCGCACAAGCACTGTCATCACTACACAAGATTGACGCATAGAGGACTAAAATTTATGTCATGAGTGTGTCAACTATTGCTAACTCTTTGCGGTTGTTTGCGGTGCTTTAAACCTGGAGTTTGGTCTGTCAGAGTTTGGTCTGTCACTGTGAAGCGGGCGTAACCCTTACACTACCTGATCAATACAACATCATACCTGATCGTATACACACACTGGATGTTTTAAAGCACGTTATTCCAAACAATTTAGGAATGTTAGGTGATTTATGCCCTTTATGGATTAAAACCCGACTCTGCGTCAACTACGTAATTTTCCAAGGGAGTTTTGCCATGGATCCCCCTCCGGCATGCCACAGTCCAGGTGTTAGTCCCCTTCAAACAACTTTTCCATCACTATTGTGGCCAGAAAGAGTCCCTGTGGGTTTTAAAATTCGCCTGCCTATTGAAGTCTATGGCGGTTCGCCCGTTCGCAAACATTTGCGTAAATTCGCGTTCGCCATTCACGAACGGAAAATTTTATGTTTGCGACATCTCTACTGCAGGAGTGAACTGAGAATATATTTTTCTTTTTGTACTGAAATAGGCCAGTAAATGCTTTTAGCAGTAATAATTGCACAAGTGAAGCGCATATATATTTTTATTTCTGTACTGAAATAGGCCACTAATCCTTTTTGCCACAAATAACTGCACCAGTGTAATGTGTCTATTTTTTTTCTTTCTATAATGAAATAGGCACTGAACGCTTTTGTAACAAATAACTGCACCAGTGAAGTGCATTTTTTTTTTGTACTGAAATAGGCCACTACAAGCTTTTGCCACAAATTTGTGCACCAGCGAAGTGCATAATTTTTTTTCTTTCTGTACTGAAATAGGCCACTAAACGCTTTTGTCACAAATAATTGCACCAGTGATGTGCTTATATATTTTTCTCTCTGTACTGAAATAGGCCACTAACCCTTTTGCCACAAATAACTGCACCAGTGTAGTGCATCAATTTTTTTCTTTTAGTATGCTTTCAACACATATAACTGCAGAAGTGAACTGAGAATATATTTATCTTTTTTTACTGAAATAGGCCAGTAAACGCTTTCAGCAGAAATAATTGCACCACTGATGTGCTTATATATTTTTCTTTCTGTACTGAAATAGGCCACTAAACCTTTTTGCCACAAATAACTGCACCAGTAAAGTACGTATATTTTTTCTTTATATAATAAAATAGGCCACTAAATGCTTTTGCCAAAAATAAGTGCACCAGTGAAGTGCGTATATATCATTTTTTTCTATAATGAAATAGGCCACTAAATGCTTTTGCCACAAATAATTGCACCAGTGATGTGCTTATATATTTTTATTTCTGTACTGAAATAGGCCACTAACCCTTTTGCCACAAATAACTGCACCAGTGTAGTGCGTCAAATTTTTTTTCTTTTAGTATGCTTTCAACACATATAACTGCAGAAGTGAACTGAGAATATATTTATCTTTTTTTACTGAAATAGGCCAGTAAACGCTTTCAGCAGAAATAATTGCACCACTGATGTGCATATATATTTTTCTTTCTGTACTGAAATAGGCCACTAAACCTTTTTGCCACAAATAACTGCACCAGTAAAGTACGTATATTTTTTCTTTCTATAATAAAATAGGCCACTGAATGCTTTTGCCAAAAATAAGTGCACCAGTGAAGTGCGTATATATCATTTTTTTCTATAATGAAATAGGCCACTAAATGCTTTTGCCACAAATAAGTGCACCAGTGAAGTGTGTATATTTTTTTCTTTTAGTACGCTTTTAACACATATAACTGCAGATGTGTACTGAGAATATATTTTTCTTTTTTTACTGAAATAGGCCAGTAAACACTTTCAGCAGAAATAAATGCTCCACTGAAGTGCGGGTATATTTTTCTTTCTGTACTGAAAAAGGTTAGTAAACGTTTTCAACACATACACTGCCTGTCCCCAAAAAAAGTCGCCACCAAAAAAAAAAAATATATATTCTCAATGGAATTAAGGTCTGGACTCTGTGATGGCCAATCCATGTGTGAAAATGATGTCTCATGCTCCCTGAACCACACTTTTACAATTTGAGCCCAATCAATCCTGGCATTGTCATCTTGGAATATGCCCGTGCAATCAGGGAAGAAAAAATCCATTGATGGAATAACCTGGTCCTTCAGTATGTTCAGGCTTGTACAGTAAGCACTAGGCATGATGGGTGCATCACTTCATCTGCCTCTCTTCTTACCCTGATGCGCCCATCACTCTGGAATAGGGTAAACCTGGGCTCATCAGACCACATGACCTTCTTCCATTGCTTCAGAGTCCAATCTTTATGCTTCCTAGCAAATTGAAGCCTTTGTTTCTGGTTTGCCTCACTGATTAGTGGTTTTCTTACGGCTACACAGCTGTTCAGTCCCAATCCCTTGAGTTCCCTTCGCATTGTGCGTGTGGAAATGCTCTTACTTTCACTATTAAACATAGCCATGAGTTCTACTGTTATATTTCTTCGATTTGATTTCACCAAACGTTTAAGTGATCGCCGATCACGATCATTCAGGATTTTTTTCCTGACACATTTTTTCCTCGAATACGATGGGTCCCCACTATTCTGCCAGTTTTTAATAATGTGTTAGACAGTTCTTAACCCAATTTTAGTAGTTTCTGCAATCTCCTTAGATGTTTTCTCTGCTTGATGCATGCCAGTGATTTGACCCTTCTCAAACAGGCTAACATCTTTTCCACGACCACGAGATGTGTCTTTCGACATGGTTGTTTAAGAAATGAGAAGCAACTAATTGCACCAGTTGGGGTTAAATAACTTATTGCCAACTAAAAGATAATCGCCCATGCAGTAATCATCCAATAGGATGCTTATACCTATTTGCTTAGTTAAATCCTGGTGGCAACTTTTTTTTGGGGACAGGCAGTGTATAACTGCAGAAGTGAATTAAGAATATATTTTTCTTTTTGTACTGAAATAGGCCAGTAAATGCTTTTAGTAGTAATAATTGCACCAGTAAACCGCGTATATATTTTTCTTTCTGTATTGAAATAGGCCACTTAATCCTTTTGGCACAAATAACTGCACCAGTGTAGTGTGCGTATATTTTTTTCTTTCTATAATGAAATAGGCCCATAAACGCTTTTGCCACAAAGAAGTGCACCAGTGAAGTGTGTATATTTTTTTTCTCTCTGTACTAAAATAGGCCACTAAACGCTTTTGCCACAAAAAAGTGCACCAGTGAAGTGCGTATATTTATTTTCTTTCTATAATGAAATTGTCCACTAAATACTTTAGCCTAAATAAGTGCAGCAGTGAAGTGCGTATATTTATTTTTATTTTTGTACGCTTTCAACACATATAACAGCAGAAGTGAAATGAGAAAATATTTTTCTTTTTGTACTGAAATAGGCTACTAAACGATTTTGCCACAAATAACTGCACCAGTGAAGTACGTATATTTTTTTCTTTCTATAATGAAATAGGCCACTGAACGCTTTTGCCACAAATTAGTGCACCAGTGAAGTGCCTATATTTTTTCTTTCTATAATGAAAATAGCCACTAAACGCTTTTGCCACAAATTAGTGCACCAGTTAAGTGTGTATATTTTTTCTTTCTGTACTAAAATAGGCCACTAAATGCTTTTGCCACAAATTTGTGCACCAGTAAAGTGCGTATATTTTTTTCTTTCTGTACGCTTTCAACACATATAACTGCAGAAAAGAACTGCGTATATTTTTTTCTTGTTTGAAAAGATATAAAACACTATTTGCTTTTCAACATAGCACTTTCACCCCAAGAACAAATTTCTGGACTGAAAGAGTTGTATAATGGCTATTTGGATCCCCAAATAATCTTTGCCTGCACTTTTAAATTGCTTTTCTAGCACTGTCCCTTGCGCTTTCTGATGTCACTCCCTGCACTACGATGCTGTGAAATTATTCCTCTCTATCCTTTCCCTGAACTTATAAAATGTTTTTCAGTTTTTTTTTTCTCAATGAGGTTTTTCAATTGCTGTCCCTAGCACCTTTTCACGTCTGTCCCTGCACTCAGAACACTGGAAAATGTCTGACTCTAAGATGGCCGCCGTAATTAGAGGGCTGTGATATCACAGGGCTGGCTGGCTGCTGATTGACTGCATGCATGGCATTATGGGTCAGCCCGTCTTCCCAGAGTTCCTTGACCCATGTCCTCACACAGGTAGCTCACAAAAGAAACAGTCGGCACTCACTCAGTTTGCACGTTGCACGGAATAGGAAGTAGTCTCCACGAATATACAAAGAAGATCCCAGCAAACGTGTCTTCAATCAAGTGTTGTTTATTTCATCAAATCAATCCTAACATCTAGGATTGATTTGATGAAATAAACAACACTCACACAGGTAGCAGCTGTTTTAGAAAAAAATTAGATTCTTTACCACAAAGCACGAGGAAATTTGCATTCGTTGTGAATCGAATTTTTCCTAAAATTTGGATCTAATTCAATTTTGTCTGATTCGATTCGCTCATCTCTAGTAAGTACCAAAATAGTAAATCTCAGTTCTTTTTACTTATACTAACTGTAGAGCTACAGTGAACCAGTGATTTTGACTAACATTCAGCGTTTCGCTAGAAATTGTCAGAAGTATTACCAGAAGAGACTACAGAGCGCTGGAAATCATAGTGACAGAATATGGTAATACAATATGTGAAAAAGATGACACAATATCAGAAGCTGATTCAAAAGCCAAATTTCTGTTTCTTGTCACTGTACATGTCAGTGCATGCATAAGGAAAAATATTTTTAATTTCAATATATTTTTTTATATCTTCAGCCAGAGCCAGAGCCAGAGTCAGATTACGAGTTAGAAAAAAGTTTGAACTAAAATTCAAACTCATGTCAACTGTGGCTTTGTTCTCAATGATAAGATAGGAATGCATATACACTGCTCAAAAAAATAAAGGGAACACAAAAATAACACATCCTAGATCTGAGTTAATTAAATATTCTTCTGAAATACTTTGTTCTTTACATAGTTGAATGTGCTGACAACAAAATCACACAAAAATAAAAAAATGGAAATCAAATTTTTCAACCCATGGAGGTCTGGATTTGGAGTCCCACTCAAAATTAAAGTGGAAAAACACACTACAGGCCGATCCAACTTTGATGTAATGTCCTTAAAACAAGTCAAAATGAGGCTCAGTAGTGTGTGTGGCCTCCACGTGCCTGTATGACCTCCCTACAACGCCTGTGCATGCTCCTGATGAGGTGGCGGACGGTCTCCTGAGGGATCTCCTCCCAGACCTGGACTAAAGCATCTGCCAACTCCTGGACAGTCTGTGGTGCAATATGACGTTGGTGGATAGAGCGAGACATGATGTCCCAGATGTGCTCAATTGGATTCAGGTCTGGGGAATGGGCGGGCCAGTCCATAGCATCAATGCCTTCGTCTTGCAGGAAACTGCTGACACACTCCAGCCACATGAGGTCTAGCATTGTCTTGCATTAGGAGGAACCCAGGGCCAAACGCACCAGCATATGGTCTCACAAGGGGTCTGAGGATCTCATCTCGGTACCTAATGGCAGTCAGGCTACCTCTGGCGAGCACATGGAGGGCTGTGCGGCCCTCCAAAGAAATGCCACCCCACACCATTACTGACCCAATGCCAAACCGGTCATGCTGGAGGATGTTGCAGGCAGCAGAACGTTCTCCACAGCGTCTCCAGACTCTGTCATGTCTGTCACATGTGCTCAGTGTGAACCTGCTTTCATCTGTGAAGAGCACAGGGCGCGAGTGGCGAATTTGCCAATCTTGGTGTTTTCTGGCAAATGCCAAACGTCCTGCACGGTGTTGGGCTGTAAGCACAACCCCCACCTGTGGACGTCGGGCCCTCATATCACCCTCATGGAGCCTGTTTCTGACCGTTTGAGCAGACACATGCACATTTGTGGCCTGCTGGAGGTCATTTTGCAGGGCTCTGGCAGTGCTCCTCCTGTTCCTCCTTAAACAAAGGCGGAGGTAGTGGTCCTGCTGCTGGGTTGTTGCCCTCCTACGGCCTCCTCCACATCTCCTGATGTACTGGCCTGTCTCCTGGTAGCACCTCCATGCTCTTGACACTACGCTGACAGACACAGCAAACCTTCTTGCCACAGCTCGCATTGATGTGCCATCCTGGATAAGCTGCACTACCTGAGCCACTTGTGTGGGTTGTAGACTCTGTCTCATGCTACCACTAGAGTAAAAGCACCGCCAGCATTCAAAAGTGACCAAAACATTAGCCAGGAAGCATAGGAACTGAGAAGTGGTCTGTGGTAACCACCTGCAGAACCACTCCTTTATTGGGGGTGTCTTGCTAATTGCCTATAATTTCCACCTGTTGTCTATCCCATTTGCACAATAGCATGTGAAATTGATTGTCACTCAGTGTTGCTTCCTAAGTGGAAAGTTTGATTTCACAGAAGTGTGATTGAATTGGAGTTACATTGTGTTGTTTAAGTGTTCCCTTTATTTTTTTGAGCAGTGTATATATTTTTTTTCTTTGATTAGTATCTGACCTAACTAACCTTTTGATAGTTATTCAGCTGTTAAAGATTAAGATAAATTACTGATAAATTACTTAACAGTGAAATTGCTTTGTGAGTCAGATCAAGTCTCATTCTGATTATGTGGACAACTCTATAAAGTAGGCTAGTTTGTTCCCTTTGTGTTTTGGTTATGGAAAAGTTGAGTGTAAACATATTTGTTAATAGAAATTTATTTTCCTGAAATTTGCTTGAGATACATATAAATTGAGTCGACTGTCAAATTTGATTTAACCAAAATTGAAAGTGTGCTGGTCGCACAGAAAAGTCATATATGACACTCTGTCTTCTATGACTGTGTTCAATCTCTTTCATGACAGCATTAGTAATGTCAAAGTAACAGCAACATACACTACAAGGATTGGGATTTGGGACATTGGGACACCTACAAATTGCACCCACGGTACAGAAACTTTAATGACACCCCATTATAAAAACATAAGTATTAATATAGAGTTTGTAATCTCCACCCCTTCCCCTTTGCGGCTAAAACACCTTCCACTCTTCTGGGATGGCTTTTGGCAAAAAGTATAGGAAATACTATGGTCACAGTACTGAACTACTTCCAGCAAACTCAGGAACAGCTGCCAGTCTTCCTTAAACACTCAAGTTTACAAGGAAGCAAAGGCTACCCCTACATTCTTCACCAGATCCCACTCCAAGGCTGGATGGATGTGGCTGCTAGAGACCTGGTCACATCTGTGGAGTAAGGTAGCAGGAAATTAGTGCAAGCTCATTAGAAGCAAACCTACCAGAATGCTTGGGTGCAAAGAGTATTTCACAAGCAGGGAGAGATGGAGTTTGCCAAAACAGCCTATGAGGGGTTAAGTAGAAGCCAAATGTGAGATTAATCTAGAAAACAGGTCAAGCTCTGAAACTGAGCCAGAACTCTGATTGGCTTGGCTTGTGGGCTCACTGATTCTTCCACATCAAACTCAACCAATCATGTCTTTATGGACCCAGAACTGTTGCCACAAAGTTTGGAAGCATACAGTTGTTCAAAATGTTATGGTATGCTGAGAAATTAACCAGTTAGTGACCACCAATACATCCTTTTACAGTGGTCACTAATATGCCTTAGGCTAGGCTGCCATCTTTTTATAGCGGCCTAAGCACTGCAGAGGAGAGCAGGAGCCCAGCTTTCACCAGAAGTGCAGATTCAGGCTGTTTAACCCCTTATATGCCACAATTAATAGTGACCATGCCACCTAAGTGGTTTAAAGGCAGTGGGCTCCCTCTGTAGGCATCAGCACTACTGCAAATGAGATTGTGCGCCGATGTCTGATATTTCAGCCTAATGAAGATCCCCAAGCCTGCCTGCCTGAAATGTATGCCTATCAGTATGCACAAGCAGCACAGTGTATTAAGAAGTAATCAAAAGATTGCGTGTCAAAGTTGCTTGTCACTTGAAGGTCTAATAAATTGTAAACTGTCAAGTTAAAGTTTTATCAAATAAAAAAAATCTCCAAATTAAAAGAAATGCACCTTTTTTGTTGCTAAAAAAAATCTTTCCAAAAGTATTCCCTCTAAATATTTTGTATTGCCACGTCCAAAACAACCCACACTACACAATTATTGTGCAATTTTTTATCCTGCACACAGGGGCATAACTAGGCTCATGGGCCCTGATGCAAGAATTCAACTTGGGTACTCCTTCCCTCAGTGCTTTGTGGCAAGGGTCAGGGGAGCACCTAGCCTTTCTGCTGCCTGAGGCAAATATTGAAAAGGCACCCCTTCCCTCCATTTCAAATTCTCAACCTAACCCTTTCCCTCCAGCCCTACTGTTAATAGACATACTTGGAGACCATTAACCTCCTCAGGACCGCCGTACGCAGGATTGCGTCTTTGCGGCGGTCCTGTTACTCTGGGTGGACGCGCCGGCGCGTCCTCTCGCGAGACGCGAGATTTCCTGTGAACGCGCGCGCGTTCACAGGATCGGAAGGTAAGCGAGTGGATCTCCAGCCTGCCAGCGGCGATCGTTCGCTGGCAGGCTGGAGATGTGATTTTTTTAACCCCTAACAGGTATATTAGACGCTGTTTTGATAACAGCGTCTAATATACCTGCTACCTGGTCCTCTGGTGGTCCCTTTTGTTTGGATCGAACACCAGAGGACACAGGCAGCTCAGTAATATGTAGCACCAAGCACCATACTACACTACACCCCCCCCCTGTCACTTATTAACCCCTTATTAGCCCCTGATCACCCCATATAGACTCCCTGATCACCCCCCTGTCATTGATCACCCCCCTGTCATTGATCACCCCCCTGTAAAGATCCATTCAGACGTCCGTATGATTTTTACGGATCCACTGATAGATGGATCGGATCCGCAAAACGCATACGGACATCTGAATGCAGCCTTACAGGGCGGTGATCAATGACGGGGTTGATCACCCCATATAGACTCCCTGATCACCCCCTGTCATTGATCACCCCCCTGTAAGATCCATTCAGACGTCCGTATGATTTTTACGGATCCACTGATAGATGGATCGGATCCGCAAAACGCATACGGACATCTGAATGCAGCCTTACAGGGCGGTGATCAATGACGGGGTTGATCACCCCATATAGACTCCCTGATCACCCCCTGTCATTGATCACCCCCCTGTAAGATCCATTCAGACGTCCGTATGATTTTTACAGATCCACTGATAGATGGATCGGATCCGCAAAACGCATACGGACATCTGAATGCCGCCTTACAGGGCAGTGATCAATGACGGGGTTGATCACCCCATATAGACTCCCTGATCACCCCCTGTCATTGATCACCCCCCTGTAAGATCCATTCAGACGTCCGTATGATTTTTACGGATCCACTGATAGATGGATCGGATCCGCAAAACGCATACGGACATCTGAATGCCGCCTTACAGGGCGGTGATCAATGACAGGGTTGATCACCCCATATAGACTCCCTGATCACCCCCCTGTAAGATCCATTCAGACGTCCGCATGATTTTTACGAATCCACTGATAGATGGATCGGATCCGCAAAACACATACGGACATCTGAATGGAGCCTTACAGGGCGGTGATCAATGACGGGGTTGATCACCCCATATAGACTCCCTGATCACCCCCCTGTCATTCATCACCCCCCTGTCATTGATCACCCCCCTGTAAAGATCCATTCAGACGTCCGTATGATTTTTACGGATCCACTGATAGATGGATCGGATCCGCAAAACACATACGGACATCTGAATGCAGCCTTACAGGGCGGTGATCAATGACGGGGTTGATCACCCCATATAGACTCCCTGATCACCCCCCTGTCATTGATCACCCCCCTGTCATTGATCACCCCCATGTAAGGCTGCATTCAGATGTCCATATGTGTTTTGCGGATCCGATCCATGTATCAGTGGATCCGTAAAAATCATGCGGACGTCTGAATGGATCTTACAGGGGGGTGATCAATGACAAGGGGGTGATCACCCCATATAGACTCCCTGATCACCCCCCTGTCATTGCTCACCCCCCTGTCATTGATCACCCCCCTGTCATTGATCACCCCCGTGTCATTGCTCACCCCCCTGTAAGGCTGCATTCAGATGTCCGTATGTGTTTTGCGGATCCGATCCATGTATCAGTGGATCCGTAAAAATCATGCGGACGTCTGAATGGATCTTACAGGGGGGTGATCAATGACAGGGGGTGATCAGGGAGTCTATATGGGGTGATCAACCCCGTCATTGATCACCCCCCTGTAAGGCTCCATTCAGACATTTTTTTGGCCCAAGTTAGCGGAAATTATATATTTTTTTCTTACAAAGTCTCATATTCCACTAACTTGTGTCAAAAAATAAAATCTCACATGAACTCACCATACCCCTCACGGAATCCAAATGCGTAAAAATTTTTAGACATTTATATTCCAGACTTCTTCTCACGCTTTAGGGCCCCTAGAATGCCAGGGCAGTATAAATACCCCACATGTGACCCCATTTCGGAAAGAAGACACCCCAAGGTATTCCGTGAGGGGCATATTGAGTCCATGAAAGATTGAAATTTTTATCCCAAGTTAGCGGAAAGGGAGACTTTGTGAGAAAAAAAAAATATATATCAATTTCTGCTAACTTGTGCCAAAAAAAAAAAATTCTATGAACTCGCCATGCCCCTCATTGAATACCTTGGGGTGTCTTCTTTCCAAAATGGGGTCACATGTGGGGTATTTATACTGCCCTGGCATTCTAGGGGTCCTAAAGCATGAGAAGAAGTCTGGGATCCAAATATCTAAAAATGCCCTCATAAAATGAATGTGGGCCCCTTTGCGCATCTAGGCTGCAAAAAAGTGTCACACATCTGGTATCGCCGTATTCAGGAGAAGTTGGGCAATGTGTTTTGGGGTGTCATTTTACATATACCCATGCTGGGTGAGATAAATATCTTGGTCAAATGCCAACTTTGTATAAAAAAATGGGAAAAGTTGTCTTTTGCCGAGATATTTCTTTCACCCAGCATGGGTATATGTAAAAAGACACCCCAAAACACATTGCCCAACTTCTCCTGAATACGGCGATACCACATGTGTGACACTTTTTTGCAGCCTAGGTGGGCAAAGGGGCCCACATTCCAAAGAGCACCTTTAGGATTTCACAGGTCATTTACCTACTTACCACACATTAGGGCCCCTGGAAAATGCCAGGGCAGTATAACTATCCCACAAGTGACCCCATTTTGGAAAGAAGACACCCCAAGGTATTCCGTGAGGGGCATGGCGAGTTCCTAGAATTTTATATTTTTTGTCACAAGTTAGCGGAAAATGATGATTTTTTTCTTTTTTTTTTTCTTACAAAGTCTCATATTCCACTAACTTGTGACAAAAAATAAAAACTTCCATGAACTCACTATGCCCATCAGCGAATACCTTGGGGTGTCTTCTTTCCAAAATGGGGTCACTTGTGGGGTAGTTATACTGCCCTGGCATTCTAGGGGCCCAAATGTGTGGTAAGGAGTTTGAAATCAAATTCTGTAAAAAATGACCATTGAAATCCGAAAGGTGCTCTTTGGAATATGGGCCCCTTTGCCCACCTAGGCTGCAAAAAAGTGTCACACATCTGGTATCTCCGTATTCAGGAGAAGTTGGGGAATGTGTTTTGGGGTGTCATTTTACATATACCCATGCTGGGTGAAAGAAATATCTCGGCAAAAGACAACTTTTCCCATTTTTTTATACAAAGTTGGCATTTGGCCAAGATATTTATCTCACCCAGCATGGGTATATGTAAAATGACACCCCAAAACACATTCCCCAACTTCTCCTGAATACGCGATACCAGATGTGAGACACTTTTTTGCAGCCTAGGTGGGCAAAGGGGCCCATATTCCAAAGAGCACCTTTCGGATTTCACTGGTCATTTTTTACAGAATTTAATTTCAAACTCCTTACCACACATTTGGGCCCCTAGAATGCCAGGGCAGTATAACTACCCCACAAGTAACCCCATTTTGGAAAGAAGACACCCCAAGGTATTCGCTGATGGGCATAGTGAGTTCATGGAAGTTTTTATTTTTTGTCACAAGTTAGTGGAATATGAGACTTTGTAAGAAAAAAATAAAATAAAAAAAAATAATCATTTTCCGCTAACTTGTGACAAAAAATAAAAAGTTCTATGAACTCACTATGCCCATCAGCGAATACCTTAGGGTGTCTACTTTCCGAAATGGGGTCATTTGTGGGGTGTTTGTACTGTCTGGGCATTGTAGAACCTCAGGAAACATGACAGGTGCTCAGAAAGTCAGAGCTGCTTCAAAAAGCGGAAATTCACATTTTTGTACCATAGTTTGTAAACGCTATAACTTTTACCCAAACCATTTTTTTTTTACCCGAACATTTTTTTTTTATCAAAGACATGTAGAACAATAAATTTAGAGCAAAATTTATATATGGATCTCGTTTTTTTTTGCAAAATTTTACAACTGAAAGTGAAAAATGTCATTTTTTTGCAAAAAAATCGTTAAATTTCGATTAATAACAAAAAAAAGTTAAAATGTCAGCAGCAATGAAATACCACCAAATGAAAGCTCTATTAGTGAGAAGAAAAGGAGGTAAAATTCATTTGGGTGGTAAGTTG
The DNA here is from genome assembly GCF_905171765.1 of Bufo bufo. NCBI lineage: Eukaryota > Metazoa > Chordata > Amphibia > Anura > Bufonidae > Bufo > Bufo bufo. Next base: position 5,380 of record NW_024400770.1, on the reverse strand, counting down.
CATGACCGAGCAATAAACGGTGAAAGTAGGGTAGGTCAGAAGTGTAAAAAGTGGCCTGGTCTTTAAGGGTGTTTAAGCACTGGGGGCTGAGGTGGTTAAAAGCAGCGCTACAAAACATACATGGTAATACAGCACCACATACCTCTTACATTCAGTGACATCTCTTCTGATGTAGATGCTCTCTTCCTTCATCTTCTTCATTCAGACCAGACCACCATGATGATTTCTTTCAGCCATCTCTTGTCGCTGCAGAATTTTACAAAATTACATCTTATTTTTCTACTTTTCCATCATCCTTTCACCTTCTCAACACTTCAATATTATGGCCACTGGGCTGCTCCCCAATACTATACTGCAGAAACCGATAATCCCCCTGAAAATACTTGTACTATGCAAAAAAGTGTCCTCTCAGATCTCAGATCAGACCCCCATATTAGACCTCAGATCAGACCCCCATATCAGATCCTCAGACCCCCATATCAAATCCTCAGACCCTCTTTATGCAGCGACCGGGCCGCAGGGGCAATATGGTATGGGGTATGGGATTTTAGGTGCCATGGAGGCAGGCTCCCTGTTGTTCGTGACGCCAGCACCATAAGGTGCAAATAGGTGATATGTTCGCACAATAAGGAGACCAGTTTTCTTAACAAATTCCCAGTACTTTACTGAAGCTGATCCAAAGGTTATCAATGTGCGCAAATGTCATTTACAGCAAAGCAACTTCTACAATGGCTTAGGTTAGTTCCCAAAAATTGGATAAGGGGTAGTTTTACTCAATAGCAATCAATCTTTCTCAATTGTTTCTCCAGGCTGGAGGGATGTACTATTTCTGCTGTACTGTATAGTCATATACTTCTGTATCCTCTCTAGGAATACTATGGTTGCTTCCTGAGCACCCACCTCAACTGTTGGTAAGAGATCTTCACACTGGCTGGTGTGCGCTCAGGTGTGTATTTTCTGGGTGGATTGTTACCTATGTTGCTGGCAACCTTTACGTTTTGATATAGCGACAATTGCCTTCCTTTGCCAATATTCTCACTCCCCCTCTGAGTTGCATGGATCTTCTGTAATCTTTCCCATCTATGGGCTGGTACATGGAACTAACTCTGGAGTTTTGATAACTCTCCAAAATGTCTGCTGAGGTGCAGCTTTTTTTTCCTCAGACATCACACTTTCCTCCTTCTTCTTCTCCTCTCAGAAAGCAGGGCGGAGTCAACCCTGGGAAGTTTTTTTAGAGCCTCCCCCTCCCTATGCAACTCTATGGGAACTCAAGCACAAGCATATTTTCATGAAACACAATCACAATATTAACCTCTAAAGGGCACAGGGCGTACAGGTACGCCCTGATGTCCTGGTACTTAAGGACACAGGGCGTACCTGTACGCCCTGTGTATTTCCAATCACTGCCGTGCGGCGGGTGGTGATCGGAAAAAGGTGACTGCTCAAATCATTGAGCAGGCACCTTGGCTAAATGCGAAGGGGGATCCCGTGACCCCCCCGTGTCGGCGATCGCCGTAAACCGCAGGTTTTTACCTTATGCTGCGGCGTGCCATAGGGTCCCCATGCGGCTGTAGGGAGGACCCGATGGCATGGAATGCAGCGCAAAGCCTTCCTTAGGCATCTGCGCTGCCTTCCGGTGACGAGCCTGTGAGATCCAGCCCCCTGGATCTCACAGGCCGGAAGCTGTATGAGTAAGACACACAGTATTACTCATACAACCAATGCATTCCAATACAGAAGTATTGGAATGCATTTTAAAAGGGATTAGACCCCCAAAAGTTGAAGTCCCTAAGTGGGACAAAAAATAAAGTAAAAAAAGGTGAAAAAAGTTTTCCCCCCAAAAAATTAAAAGTTTCAAGTAAAAATAAACAAAAACTTCATTTTCCCCAAAAAAAGTAAAAAAAATTTGGTATCACCACGTCCGTATCGACTGACTCTATAAACATGTCACATGACCTAACCCCTCAGATGAACACCGTAAAAAATAAAAAATAAAAACTGTTTAAAAAAAGCCATTTTTTGTCATCTTACATCACAAAAAGTGTAATAGCAAGCAATCAAAAAGTCATATGCACCCCATACTAGTGCCAATCAAACCATCATCTCATCCCGCAAAAAATTAGACCCTACCTAAGATAATCGCCCAAAAATTGAAAAAACTATGGCTCTCAGACTATGGAGACACTAAAACAATATTTTTTTTGTTTCAAAAATTATATTATTGTGTTAAACTTACATAAATAAAAAAAAGTATACATATTAGGTATCGCCGCGTCCATAATAACCTGCTCTATAGGGGGCGTGGCCTGCACGCTGATGGCGCCGGTCGCATAGTGCTTCTTCTCCGGGCTTAATCACTAGCCAGCGGCTCACAGCTACTACTCCTGCATCCAAAGTCAGCGAACTGCAGCCGTGCATCGTGCACCAGCCATGGGGAAGATCAGAAGGCGCCCTGCTCCAGCAAAATGGACCGAATTCTTCGGTAAAGCAACGCAAGCAGAGTCTGGCCAGAGAGGAACTCCACCACCAGCTTGCACGTTGGTCTCTCCGGCGGGAATGCCTGTTACAAGAGCCTACGCATGGCTCTGCTGATAAACGCGGGACTGAGCGGGAAACCTACAAACCTACTCAGCTTACGGGCGGACATTATGCGCTCCATGCTGGACAACCTGCGTACCTCTATGAAAGAGGACATGCTGGGGCTGCTGAAAGACCTCCGGAAAGATATCCAGAGTATTGGAGAACGCACGTCTCAATTGGAGATTAAAATGGGCAAATTTGCCACCTCTCACGACACTCTTATTGATGCCCATGAGGCTATGGAGGAAGATATTGCCAGAATAACAGCCAAGCTGCAGGATCTGGAGGATAGACACAGACGGAATAACGTCAGAATTTGTGGGATCCCAGAGTCTGTAGAAACAGCAGTTTACGACCACATATGGGGTGTTTCTGTAAACTACAGAATCAGGGCCATAAATATTGAGTTTTGTTTGGCTGTTAACCCTTGCTTTGTAACTGGAAAATAAAAATAAAATGGAAAATCTGCCAAAAAAGTGAAATTTTGAAATTGTATCTCTATTTTCCATTAATTCTTGTTGAACACCTAAAGAGTTAACGACGTTTGTAAAATCAGTTTTGAATACCTTGAAGGTTGTAGTTTCTAGAATGGGGTCATTTTTGGGTGGTTTCTATTATGTAAGACTCACAAAGTGACTTCAGACCTGGTCCTTAAAAAGTTGGTTTTTTAACATTTCTGAAAAATTTCAAGATTTACTTCTAAACTTCTAAGCCTTGTAACGTCCCCCAAAAATAAAATGTCATTCCAAAAATGATCCAAACATGAAGTAGACATATTGGGAATGTAAAGTAATAACTATTTTTGTAGGTATTACTATGTATTATAGAAGTAGAGAAATTGAAACTTGGAAATTTGCAAATTTTTCAAAACTTTTAGCAAATTTCGTATTTTTTATAAATAACAATGAATTTCTTTGACTTAATTTTACCAGTGTCATGAAGTACAATATGTCACGAAAAAACAATCTTAGAATGGCCTGGATAAGTCAAAGCGTTTTAAAGTTATCACCATTTAAAGTGACACTGGTCAGATTTGCAAAAAATGACCTGGTCCTTAAGGTGAAAATGAGCCCGATCCCTAAGGGGTTAAGCAGTTTGTTTCAGGAGACTGCATCTACAGATCCTCAGACCTCCTTATCAGATCCTCAGACCCCCATATCAGACCTCAGATCAGACCCCCATATCAGATTCTCATATCCCCGAATCAGACCCTCAGACCCCTTTATCAGATCCTCAATCAGACCTCAACTCAGTGATTAAATTGACTTATCTCTCCTGCTTAACCACTGTTCTCGAGATCCAACATCCTTTTATGCAGTCCCTGCTCCCTTGTATTCTCCAGGCCCATGCAGCACTGGGACCTCCTGCATACTGCGTCAGGTCATTGTGCGCACCTACCTCATGACAATGTATGAAGACAGGACAGTTCAGCGTGGGACTGGAGAATACCACGGAGAAGGGGCAAGTACAGTTCTTCAATCACGTTTCCCCTAGACTTCTGCATTCTAGTGAGATTTTCCATAATGAAAGTGCTCAATAGTATTCGCTTTATAAGATGCACTGTGTCTTATAAAGTGAAAGATATGATAATTGCCAGTGCAACACTAGCAAGCGGTACCCTGTGGGGCCACCTGGATTAGAGGTCATGTTGCAATTGTGACTGCTGCAACCCCTATAGTTATGTCACTGCCTGCACAATCATTGCTACAATTGTTGTTTTTTACTTATTTGCTACAAATAAAAGGAATAAAAAGCATTCAAAAGGTGTTATGTGTCCCAAAATGATACCAATAAAAACTACAAGTTGTCCTGCAAAAATCAAGCCTTTACACAGGGCTTTCTCTGTAGAACAAAAAAAAGCTTGGGATGAAAAGCATTTCCCGCAAAAGTAGTAACACTTAAAAATATAGATACAGTATTTGGTATCAGTCTAATCCTACTAACGCAGATAAAAAAGCATCATGTTATTTATGCCCAAAAAATTTATGGCAAAAAATGTATAACATAAAAACTCAGGACAATATGACTGTCTCCTCCCCCCTCGAAACAGTTAATGAAAGTTAATCAGTAAGTTATGTGTACCCCAAAATGGTGTCATTAAAAACTACAACCTGTCCTGCAGAAAACAAGCCCACATAAGTAAGGATGAGCAAACCAGTTCAAACTGAACCAAGTGCAACACCCCACAGTGCCACTCTTTTTCTCCCATCACTATCTTTAATGGTTGACCCTGTGTCATCTTGTGTATTTATTGTCATGTCCTGCACAATGTATATTTTATTTTCCTTGCAAATGACTTTTTAAATGTAATGTGCCTGGTCTACCAGCAGATGGTGGCAATTTTGGCAGAGCTAGTTTCCCTTCTATCCATTCCAGGCCTCTCTGTAGTGGGAGGAGTTCAGTGTTAGTGAAGGGCAGTCTAACCTCCCCCATCTTGGGGAGAGGTTGTGTCTAGCTTACCCCCTGCTTTGGGACGAGCCTGTAGTAGTTCAGTTAAAAGAAGCCCCTGTAAGGGGAAGGCTGTGTGCAAGCCAGAAGAGCGCCCTCTGCTCTGCTAGGCACAAAGAAAGAGAAGTAAAGAGCTTCAGAGACAGGAGAAAATATTCCCTGGATACGCTAAAGATAAAGACAGAGTCCGACTACAGAAAGCTAAGTTGCAGCCTACAGCAGAAGAGGAAAAGTTCCTGTCTAATCCAGCCTACATAGCAGAGCTGAAAGAGTTCAGATGTATCAAAGCTGAGAGTGTTTGCCTGCCAGAATTTCATGCCAAAGCTTGCTGGTAACCAAGATAGAGTTGGAA